>NW_021637623.1:0-146027 GCF_004799145.2 Neltuma alba | reverse complement strand
ATCATGTTCTTTTTTGTATATAATACGTAATTTTATTTTGCAAAAACATAGCATGTGAAATTCAAAAATAATTTTCATTACTTATATCTTATAAATTATACAAGTTCTATTACACGATATTGTAATTAGTGTAGTAATTTATTATGCATTTATAATAGAATATAAAATTATATGAATATTGAATTTTTGATTACTTGCTGTACAATTTTTTATTTTTTTAATAAAAAACTAATATCATTCAATGAACTGAATTCTCAAAATCGTGGTCAAAGAAAGAATGTTCATGGACCCTATGTTCTGCTCAAACGGCTGCAGGCTTGATCATATATTTTATATAGAAAAAGTTAAAGTATACTTTTAGTCTTTAACTTTTACAAAGTTTTATTTTGATTCTTTAACTTTAAAAAGTAAATTTTTAGTTCTCTAACCCTAAAAATGTAACAAAAAATAATGATATTAAGCTCTTGAATGCTGATAAAATATTATTAAATTTAATATTTAAAACAATTATGATTGTCACAAAAAATATCATTTAAAACTAACAATTTCAGGGTTAAATGACTAAAATTATACTTTTTAAAGCTAAGGGGCCAAATTGAAACCTTACATAAAGTTAAAGGACCAAATGTATACTTTAACAATTAGAAAAAGAGGAAACGGTCATATCAAATAAATAAACATTTTCTTTCCCATGATATCATCCTCTTACAAATTGATATTTAAACACAAATTAAATAAAACATTCAAGAAATTTTTTATTTAATATAATTTAAAGGACACGCACACAAATATGCTAATATTGAGCTCTAATTCAGGGCATCATTTAAGCGTGACGATTGGAGTTGCTGTCGAGGCCACCAGCTGTTTTGACCGTTCAATAATTTCGTTAAAAAAATATTTGTGTGAATTTAGATTTTAGAGGCTCAATGAAATACAAATTGATGAAAAGCCCCCGTTTCAGGATTCAAAATGGGTCCATTCATAATATATTATAAGATAGCTGGTGATGATAATAAAAATAAAATATAAAAAAAATGGGATAGGTTGACCCGTGATGAATGTGTATGATAACGGAAGGAATGGGGCATATAATTCAGCATTGGACCAAAGAGACGGCTGGCTGGCTCGCCAGGCTTGACTTTACCCTTTTGTCCCCTTCAAAAATATATAATGCCAAAGACACGAAAATAAACTCCTCACGTGGCTTTCTCTTTATTCCAAAACCACTTAATTAATTTAAAAAAATTAAAAAAGTTACTCAATTATTTTAAATCATTATATTTTTTTAATTATTTAATTTGTTTTACTTATAAATGACATATAATTTTATGATCCACTAACCATTTTAAAAAGATCATATAACATATATTATAATTAAATAATTTAGTAATTCTATTAATCTTTTTAAATTAATCAATTGAATTTGACCAGGAGTAGTATTTTTTTAACTATTGTTGTTATTAATACTACTACAAGTTACAATGTTGTTTGTTGGCCAAAAAAAAAAACAGAGAGAGTGAGAAAACTTACAATGTTGGCTGTGCTGATTAAATGAAATGATTAAATATTCTTGGGTTAATATAAACTTTGGTCCTTCAAATTTACTCTCATTTTGGTTTCGGTCTCTCAAATTTTAAATTATAGGTTTTGATCCCTCAAGTTTTCTTTCATTTAAAATATTAGTCCCTACAATCCAATAAAAACTTGGATCATTTTGCCCCTAGAAGGATCAAAAACCTATGGTTTGAAATTTGAGGGACCAAAACCAAGAATGAGAGCAAACTTAAGAGACTAAAAATTATATAACCAAATATTCTTTAAACAAGACCTCAAATGTTGGGTGGTGAGAACCTATTTAAATCCGTCGTCTCTAAATTTGATTTGTTGATATAAATACCAAGTAGCTAAGTGAAAAAGTAAAATTAATAATGATCCGTATGTTATAACCCAAATGACATTAAACATTTGTAAGACTTTGTTAGGCATAAAATTGTTGTAGTAGTAGTAACAGTAAATAATAAATATGTGAATTATTACCAAAAAAAAACATTGCTGAAAGAAAAGAAAGAGTTATGACAAAAAAGAATATCAAAATTATCGTCTACTACCCTGCTTGGTAGGATTTGCAGCACATAGGCCGCTTCGATTTAATTTAAACCTTTGGCATTATCAAAAAGATTAAATATAATGAGATGTGTTTTTTAAAATAATGTGATTTTCTTGGTTTTGTCGATAGGATACTAGGTAGGTGAATTGTTCAACAACCAATTAGATTGGGGGGGATAAAAAAAGGACAAGGAATAAAAAAAACAACCTGCACTATTCTGTTCAAGACAACGGGATTTACAATGAAAGTGGCTTTGTAATTTAAGGCGTCAATTGTTAATTATATGATTATGCATAATAAAAATATTAATTACGAATGATCCATCTAGTGAAGGTAGCTTACGATTATTAATCTTAATACGTTTTATGTGTCGTGAAAAATCTCAAAGGACAACGATGGAAAGAGATGGAAAGAGACCTATATTTAATATTATTACTACTGCCTTCGTCTCATTTACAAGACAAATAGAGGTTTTTTTTTATATTTAAAAATCAAATCATATATTTTTTTTACCTTCACTTATTATTTGTAGACTTTATACTCTTGAGATGAAGTGCATATTAAAACATATGTAAAGTTAAAGAGTTATTAAATCTGAAGATAGAATTATTAAAAGATTATTAAGGTTTTCTGATTCTGCTAAAACATGTTAAGGGCTTAAGGCTATATAAATATATATATATATATTATAATGGAACTATTAAAGCCATATTGGATAGAAAAAAAAGTGAGGAAAAAATAGGAATGATGTATTAGGAAGGAAAATTTCAAAATAATAAAAAAAATGAGTACTATTATACCACTCTATTTCTTATTATAGGTCACTTGTATCCCAAAAGTTTGTTTTAAAAATAAAGTCACTTGTAATATTTAATGATACTTTTCCAATTTTACCCCTATTAATTTAATAAAAAATTAATTAATCTCTCTCTCCATCTCTCTCACAACTTTTATTTCCTATGCAATCCATCCCTTTCTTCTCTCTATCTCTCTCACAACTTTTAATAAGGATAAATATGAAAAAAAACAGTTAATTTAATGTATTTTTTAGTTTGTGAGTTTGGAATACAAGTGATTTATAATAAAAAATGGAGTCGTATACTACTAGATTGTTTAGACTGTTTAGACGAGACCATAAATTTTAATTAAATGAAAACAAGGTTAATTAAGCGTTTGGCTAAGAAAATCACGCGCACACACACATATATTTATTATATAGAGATTGCGGGACCCTTAGCTAGTTGTAAGCAATTAATATGTTGACATTTATTACAGGTGTAGAATTCCAAATTCAATATCTGTTTCTTCATTCTAAAGGAATTCCATTGACTTGTTCAAATTCGAATTCAATTTCCGTTCGTCAGCTCCAAAAAACAAAATACAATTTCGTTTCCTTCCCATACTGCCCATGAATTTTCATTTCTGTATAATATATGACTACTATTGTTCACATATATTTGACCATGACATGGCTCAGCAGCTGGGGTCAATTATTCCAACATTCTTTTTTATATTTATCCATAAGATTTAAGTTTTTAGACTTATTTGAGAAATCAAACTTTTTCATTCCACCCAATTACCTATAACATATTCTTTTAGTTTGAACAAATTTAGATAAAATCATTTATTTTTATCAAAATCTTGTTGTTGAGTTATGTGAAAAGTTTTTTTTTCAATATAAAAAAATCCCGCTTCGATCTCTCTTTTTTCATTAGGATAATGTTAATTGAAAATTTTTCTTAAACAATACCACTCTCTGTCCCTATATATATAAAAGTTATTTACAGGAAAAAAACTTGTTTCTAAATATAAGTTACTTGTAAATAATTAATAACTTTTTTTTTTAACTTTACCCCTATTAAATACAACAAAAAAATGTACAACATAATTTTTTTCTCAATACATTTTCTTCCACAGCCGGCAAATATAAAAAATTCTATCAATTTAATGTTTTTTTGGCCAAAATTTAATGCATTTTTTATATATGGGATAATAGTGTACAAGTGATTTACATAAAAAACGTAGTGTATAAATTAATTTTCACATGTTGAAAAGGTCAGATTCTAGAAAGGCTCAATGCGATAATTCCGAAGAATACGACTTATCGTGTGCCAAAACACTGAATTTATTTGTTATTTTTTCGCATGCGTGGCGTACGAGAAGGGAAAAAACAATATGTGGTCTGTATTCGATTTTAAAAATACAAGTGTCAAAGATCATGCACATTCTTTACTATTAAAAAAAAGAAATCAGAACATAATATTTATTCTACAAAATAATAGATTAATTACTCAACAATCAATTTCTCTGTGTGTGTATATAAAAAATTTTCCATGTTATCTATTTTTTTGCTGAAGATGTTTATCCAATTAATCTACATCAATAATTTATTAACCCAGCGTCATGACATAATAAAATTGGACATAAAATTAATAGGATTACCTCTCCTCTTTAATATAAGAGCTTGTTTCACAGTTTCTAAATATAAGATCTCAATTTACTTTGTCTTTTATATTTATCTATTTTTTCCAGTACAATTCTTATAATACTTGAACATATTAAATGTTTCATAATTAATATATATGATTAGTAAGGGTATTTTAAGAAAAATAACACTTATTTTTTAATAAATAACTAAGTTAATTAATTTTCTTAATCAACTCAAATTATTCAATTAATGCTTATATTAAAGATCGAAAGTACTAATAAACAATGAATTTTATTTTAAGAAAATTATAAAAATAAAGTATAAGAGTAAATAACTAAGCAACTCCTTTAGTGATATTTATAAGTTATTCATAGCATGTTTTAAACTTAAGAAAAATATTAAATTTTATTTCAAATTTAACAATTTTCAACTGTACCCTTATATATAGATATTAAAAAAATCTGCACAATAGTAAATAAAGAATAAAATAATACATTTATGTAAAAAAAATTTAATGGTGCAACTTATAAATAAGATTTTAAAAAAATTCTTTCTTTATTTTATAAATAGTAATAGAGGAAAAATTTATAATAATTAATAAATTTAATTAAGTTAGTTATTTATAATAAATATGTGCTGATTTATTTAAAATATTGTGTTTTAATCATATTTATTAGAAGCCTTCAAACTTCTTTCACTGATCAAAACCCCATTTCAATATATGCAATCAAGGGAAACTAATTCTCAATTGATGAGATAAAGTGAATTGAATATTATGGTTAGAATTAAAACGAACTTCTTAACTAACTTGTTCAGTTGTACTTAGCATACGAAAGGGTATACATGTAATTGAGCCCAAAAAAAAAAGTTGGTTATAGATTTACAACAGGGCAACCAAACACGGCCTAAAGCTAACGGTCAAATATGCGTAGGTTTTGAGTTGCAGCTAGAAGCTTCGTAGACGCAGTCCAAAATTTGACATTGAAAACAACAACCGAGTCAATGAGTCGTTTGTTTTAGAGAGATATAATTTAATTAATTTAATTCAATTCAATCAGACCGTGAAATTAATTTTGGATTATATTGTTTCCCCACTCCCACTTTGTCGCCTTTCATTTTTTTCCTTTTAATCTCAATTAATCTTTGATTATATCATCAGTCACTGACTTATATAATATAATTATTGCTATCCAAAAAGTGATTTGACCTTAAAAAACACGATCATGACCATTTGGCTCATTCAATAATCATCAGCCATAAATTAACTAATCAGAATTACTCCTGTATATCGTCTCTGTGTCCAAGGTTAATTTGATTGGTTTAATTTTTTTTCTTTGAAATAAAAAGGTGAAATTTTGAGATTTATATTTGAACGATCATTGAAATGTTTTGAATATATGACTATTTACTGTGATATCTTTGGTAACGGTCAAAAGTGTTGATTTAAGAAGATAAAAATAAAGAAAATAATGCCCAAGATATGGGGGCATATCAGATAAACACCTTGATAATTCATATATAACATGGTAATCCAATTAGATTGATATTTTCATTTTAATTATTATAGTATTGCTGAAATCAATAATAATATTTTGAATATAACATATATATATTAATTATCAATTTATCATCACTCAGTAATCCAGAGGTAAACTCTTCCCCCACCTAAAAAAAAAAAAAAAAAGAAGAAAAAAGAAAAATAGGGGTAAACCAATATTTATTATCATTATTTTACTATCACTTATACCAACTTGTTAATAAAATAATATTCTTATTTCTCTCTTCAAGGGAATAACCTGGGCAGTTGTTTGCTTTAACTTCAACGTGAATACATTTAAAATATTAATGACCAAATCTTTAATTTGATTTGTGATTCTTAACAATTAAGTATTTGAATGAACAAAATTATATTAGGTTTTTGAGGTAATTATAACTTCACGGTCAAAATTAGTAGTACAAAATAAACAGGCCTGGATTATTTAAATGGATAATTTTGAAAATCCCAACTTCTTATAAATTTTTAATTCATTTTTCAACAAACCCTAATGTTTAATTGGGTATACGTAGAATTATTTCTTGTTTATTTCATTAAATTTATCATTAATTAGGTGATCTTCAAAAGATCACTTTGAAGATCTCATAAATAATTGAAATCTATTCCCAGATCGATAAGAAACACATGCAAGGAAACAAATTAAAAAAAAATTGTGTTTTTTTTCTCATTTGGTATTACTACAAATAAAAGAAAAAATTGTCATGTTTTATAGTGACGTTTTAAGAGGTAACAATTTGAAATCTAGAAATTAATTATAATTTTTAACGATCATTACTAGACACAAAAAACTTTTCAAACTTTGAATATCTCCTGCAATTTTCCCCATAAAATAACGGTTTATACAATAATTTTTTGGTGAAACAGAGTGACATCAGTAGACCAACGTTATACGAAAGTTTATAAGATAATTAAAGTATGATGCATAGGTTGATTTTTAATCATGTTTTATTGTATGATTAATTAATAATTGTAATTAGGTAACAAGGATTAAATTATACTTACATCTGTTTCGAGTCTTCTGGCAACCTTAATGGGTTAGTTAATTATAATATTTAGGTTAAGAATCTCAAGTTTTGTTTTTTAGGGTTTGCAGGTGAACGAACAAGCATCATTAACCTAACTTTTTATGTGCTAAAGTCCAAAGTAATTTTATTCATTAAACAAAGTAATTAAATCTGACGCGTAACTTTACACTTTGGCCACTTGCTCATTAATTAATTACATATATATACGCGAATAAAAAAACTATTGATGTATACCAACAAAGTTTGATAATAAAATATAATTATATTATCTTAATACGCAAATCAAACTTAATAATTAAGTTTGGTTATTTGGATTTTGGATTGAATATAATTATTGTAAAAAAAAAAACTAGCTAGAATACGTACGTACGCGTTTCTTGCTTATAAATTGTAATATACGAACAAAATAATAATTAATTTGTAGAAATGCATAGCCAAACTAATATAACATATAATTGTCATCGTAATATTTAGATTAATTGTACAATGTAAGGATGAGTTCATTCATTTGGATATATAATGAGCATCGATCCCAAAAAAAAATCCAAATTTTACCGAGCTTTTTTTTTCAAGAATATTATGTGAAAGTGTTTTTTTTAATCTTGTCAAAATTTGAGTTTGTTTTCAAGAAATACACTCAATTATTACAGACAAAAGTTTCCAACTATTACTCCTTCCGGTTCTAAATAAATGGCCTTAATTTGCTTTTTTATTGCTCTTATTAATTTCACAATTTTCTTCGCACTCTCTTTCTCCCATTATTCAATACTCTCATGAAAAAAGAGAAAATGTCAGGGAGAGTTACGCTAATGTTTATGTAATAATAACAACAAATAACTAATTTTTTTAATTTTCATGAAGCTGTTAATTAAATCTTATATCTAAGACAAGAGGAGTACTAATTTTCTCTTTAATTAGATCATCATCTGATTAATATATGGGCACAACATACCCAAAAAGGCATCTTAAATGAAATGAACCAATGGTATATGTTTTGATTATATATATATATATATATATATATAATATGAGACCCAGAAGGATTATTACATGCACTAGCTAGCTTCACACTTGAAAGAAAAAAGTGTATTAACTTATAATGAAGAGCATTAGGTGGAACAGCTTAAAAGGATTACATAAGCACGCACCCATAGAGCAAGATATGAGAGCTCCTTTTTTATTGGGTGATAATTTGCATGTGAGGTATGTGTATATATAGTATATATATATATAGCCTTCTTCAAACAAGTCATTATGGAGGGATTGAAGTATATAATTATATTACATCTGGTCCTCAATATAAGAGTTTGTTTTATTTTAATCATAAATATAAGATCTCAATCCACCCTGTCTCTCATATTTGTCTATTTTTTTAAAGTAGTCCTTATAATATACTTCCTCCGGTTCTTAATATAAGATCTCATTTGATTTTTATTTTGGTCCTAAATATAAGAACCCAATCTAATTTGTCTCTCATATTTATCTATTTTTTTAAAGTAGTCCTTATAACATACTACCTCCAGTTTTTATATAAAAACCTCGTTTGACTTTTATTTTGGTCCTAAATATAAGAACTCAATCTACTTTGTCTCTTATATTTATTCATTTGTTCCAAGAATCCTTCTAATAATGATAGTTTTAGCCAATACACTTAATTAGTAAAGATATTTTAGGAAATACAACACCTATTTATAACAAATAACTAACTTAACTTATTTTTTTAATCTACTCAAATTAGTCAACTGACTCTTATATTTAGGACCGGAGATAGTGTAATGATAGTTTTAGTCAATACTCTTGATTAGCAATGATATTTTAGAAAATACAACACCTATTTATTACAAATAACTAACTTAACTAATTTTTTTAATCTAATCAAATTAGTCAACTAGTTTTTATTTTAAGCACCAGTGGTTATATATATACATATGTGCACTCATATTATATGATATAATTAATCACAACTTGAGATATTGCTTAATGGGGGGGGGGGACATTGGGACAATGCTAATATCAATCAAAATGAGAAATTAACGTTAGTGTTTCAGATTTGTCGTCTTTTCTTTGACTATCATCTGTGGAATCTCATAAATACTCCATTCTATCCTCTTTTCATAAGGTTCTATCAATTACTTTATTATAATTAAGAAAATTAGTCCCAATTATTTTTTATATTACAGTATTTTTAACCTTTCAAATCATCACCTTTAATCAAACTAAAGCTGCTCTTTGTTAAAAAATACCATATTAAAGCTGTTATTTAAGTTAAAAGTGAAAGAGCCAGGGCAATTTTAATTAAATGTTAGATCTTATACTAAGAATCAATAGATAGGGTCTTATATATAAATAAAACCTGATGAAAGTAATAATTAATTGTATTGGTAATTATTCAAAATGTTATACCTGATTTAATCCACGCTTCATCACCCAACTGGTTATGGATTGGCCGATCAAGTCTTAACAAATACTCGTAGTTTATTTTTGGTATATCCTTAAATATTTCACCTTAATTTTTTTGGTTAATTAAACATTTTAACGCACTACATAACCACTGTTATATTGATTAGCATTGATGGCTGTGTGCGTGGGTGTGTCATGTATGGAATAAGGTCAGAGTAGTGATTTTTTGCTCATATGAGTTAATATTATTTTCAGTTTTTGAAATTTAAATTCATTTTAGTCTTGATTCCTAAAATTTAATCTCATTTTCATATGCATAGAGATATTAGGTTCTTGGAATAGGTTTTTGGTCTTTGAAACAGGGTTTTAAAAACCAAAATCACTGATTTCAAACTTTAAGGATCAAAATCAAAATCAAATTAAATTTTAAAAATTAAAAATGATATTAACCATATATTTTAATTATATATATATATATATATAACTTCCTTCAATTTATTATAAGCATATAATAATAAAACAACAATAACTTTATATAAATTAATGAAGTTAGTTAAGATTAGTTATCTTTTATAAAATATCAAAAATTCTTTCAATAAAAGTTATTGGTTAGAGGAGTTTGATTAATTAGTTAGGAAGTTCTATAATTAGTTAATAGATTATTAAGGAGGGGAGTGAGCAAAGCATTTGGCAAATTTGCAAAGATAGCTACGGACTTTTCCTTAAAAATGTTCGTGAGTATTAAAATATACCTCCCTTTATCATAACATGAGCAACTTTCAAAGCATTAAAAAAGACAAGATTCTTTTAAAAAAATCCCAATAAAATCTAAACTGCCTAACCATTTCCTTTGTTACTGGAGGAAGTGTGTGGGTATTAGTCAGCTAAAAAAAATAAAATAAAATAAAATTTTTGATGGTGGAACGCAGCTTAAAAGGAGAAAGAGATAGGGATGAAAGGCTCATTGACTTGGAAGATTAATGGAAATTTATGAGCTCTTTAAAGGTAGTGGTTATGGTGGTCACTACGAAAGAGACACAAACGCACAAAACACACACACCAGTATGAAACCAAACATTCTTAATTGGCTCTCTCATCATTCCTCGTAGGACTCACTTTAAGCCCTACATCAGGTCATCATCAAAACACAAAAATTTTAATATATTATTATTTTATTTTTATAAAAAGACTTAATACCATTTTTTAATTCATGACATTAAATCTAACTTCATTTTGATTTTAGCCTTTGAAATTTAAAATTAATAATTTTGATCCCTGAAACCTGGTTTCGATCACTAAAAATACTATTCAATTCAGAAATTAAAGATGATATTATTCTTTTGGAAATTATTTCAACTAAACCAATTGTGCTGAAGTTTTTTTTTTAAAAAAACTTGTTCAATGTGAAAACTTATGCATATAAATATATAAATATATATATATAAAAGAATAATGATGGAGAATTTGACCAACTGGTGGAGCGATTAATTGAATTCATACATGTATGGGTCCATCTTTTTGTCAATATGGGAGCTAACAGTCAATTATATATTCTCAAATAATGTTGACCTAACCCTCCAACCCTATCTTACCCTCAACTTTTGTTTCTCTTTTGCTACTTATTGTGATTTTTTCTCTCCTCAAATCATTATTCTATATTTCACCTCATTGCTTGGTCTTCTTACTCCCATCATCCACACAATACTTTAAAATATCTCCTCTTGAAAACCACATATATTTGAAATTAAATGTTTTTTTTAATTATTATACAATAATTAACATGCGTATACCCATTTACTAACTCTTACCCACTATGGGTCCATTATATTACATGCCAATATAATAAGTTTAGGCTATAATCCTCTAAGTTCACATCAAATTTAGTTTACGAGTTCCTTGAGTTTTATTTTTAGTCACTTAATCTTAATATTCTCAGTCTCATTTAATGTAAAATGCTGGCTTAATATATTCACATGATCGATGACTCTGCAGTTAATTGCTGATAATGCATACTTAGATTATATATATATATATATATATATATATATATATTAAAGAAGATAACATCATTCAATTGCAGAGTCATCCTATAAATTCATTGAACTAACATTGTACTCCCTCCGTCCCTTTTTATAAGTAACTACTACTAGTCCACTCTTATCTTTAAATATAAGCAAAATTTGCAAGTTGTCTTAAATTTTTATGACAAATTTTCTATTTTACCCCATTAATTACTTATTTTAATATTTAATATATTTATTGTCTTGTGTTCCAAATCATCATCTCTCTCCATCACACATTCTCTCTCTTTTATAATTCTCTTTATTATACTAATTTTCTTATACTGATCTCCCCTCATAAATAAGGGTATTTTGAAGAAAGAACTTCTAATTTTTACCTATTTATTGTCTTTAACTAACTTTTTTTCCGCGTAATGAAGTCCTATATTGCTTATAATAAGGTACGGACGGAGTAATAAAAAAATAGTACTCAAACTTATTCGAATCTCATAAGATTAATTCAAGAAAAATCAATAAAAAAATGCGAAATAAAATCACAAAATTTGTCAAGAATCATAAAGGTTCGATCTGGTTTAAGAAACATTGGTTGGTTGCAGATTTAATTAGAACAAAGTACAAAGCAGGCTTTAGTGAATAAAGTAATATATACTGTATAGGAGAGAGGAGGGAGCGTGGATTTAGATTTATGAAAGGTCGTGAAGAAGATGAAGTTGCATTTGCATCCATTTGGCACATCCTCCTCTTTACTCTTTAATTTAATTTAATTTAATTAATACTGACACTCACATGTGGTAAGATTCACCCTTTTCTTTTATATTATTTCATTAATTAATTTAATTAATTTGCTCTTATATGTATGAAGACCAGTAACGGCCAATATTAAGGAATATTAATCCTAGGGTTTCTCATATACACAGATATGGACGTAATTAATGCGTCGTTTCTGCAAATAATTAACTTTTGAATATGGCATTATGGTGTTGATTAGTGCGTGTGTCCTCCGCCTTTTATTATAATATCTAATTTTTGAATAGGTTTATCTTTTTTATAAGATCTTTTTAGAGTTTGTCTGTATATTTAATACATTATTATCTATTTTACCCATAGTTTAATGTATTTAATGCATTCTTTTTATTTATTTATCTCACTATTACTCTTTGACATCTATCCATTTACATATAAAGGTGTATTTGGAAAAAAAATTACATTTGCTACATATTAATTACTTTTAACTAATTTTAACTTTTTTCTTAAACCATATAATTTAGTTAAAATGATCTTGTAATAAAGGACGGAGTAGTATATTTTTTTTAATTAATAATTTAACTACGTAGGCTATTAAATTTGAATACTAATCCAGCACTCCAGTGACATATGGAGAGAGTGGATTTTGTTGAAAGCCTTAACCCTGGTTAATTAATTAATGAGAATATTGAAATCAAAACATTTGAGAGATACTTTTTTTTGTTTTGTTTTAAGTAAATTCTAATATGCCACCTCGTTTTTAAATATCTAATAACCATACTTAAAATAAAAGATGTGAAGAAGCAAAAAAATGATAATGTTGCTGGGAAAATTGACAAAACTAGAAATATTATAGATGAGAAAGATCTGATGTGTATTATATACCGATTCAGGTGCTTCTGACCAATAAAATTTTTAAATAAAGGTTTTTTTTACCAATATTTTCCATTTATATCTAAAGATGCAAAAAATTATTTTCTTTCTTTTTCCTATTTTTATTTGACTTCATTCTGCATTCTTCTAACGTATATTTGGACGGTAGATTTGATACTTTTCCAGAGCTGTTTTAGAATGAGAATCTTGAAATCTAACAAATTTCATCTAGATTCATGGAATTAACTTGACATGACATTTTCTCTCTGGTTTTTTTTGAACATGAATATTATTTATCCACATTCCAACTTGGATCTGCTTTTTTTTCTTCCTACGCAAAATTGTTTATAATTTTTTGTGGCTGGCACTTGGAAATATCCCTAGCTATTTGAATAGTTATTGGGCCAATGTTTTATTATTTTATTTTGGTGGCGGCTTGACAGATAAACACAAGTATATTTTATTATTTTATGAGCCTCAAAAGATGATATGCACTTGAATTCAAATCAGAATTGAAAACCCTAAAATCTATAAATAATAATAAAAAAGAAGAAATCAAAATCTGAATTTGGATCTGGGAACAATGAAGCGAAGGTGAGATGAGAAAAGTTGATAAGTCTGTCTTTATTCCAAAAGTTGGATTTGATAGAAAATAATACAGAAAATCAAATCAAAACACTGTATTTATATATAAAGGGTTTCAAAATCCTTGGTTGGCCCAATGATTCCTTTTCATTCTTTTATTAGGCTTTTGTGGTTTAATTTATTTAATCCCAATG
Organism: Neltuma alba; assembly: GCF_004799145.2. Lineage (NCBI taxonomy): Eukaryota > Viridiplantae > Streptophyta > Magnoliopsida > Fabales > Fabaceae > Neltuma > Neltuma alba. The sequence continues at coordinate 132,095 of NW_021637623.1, read as the reverse complement.
TCAATCCCTCCCTCCCAATTATATCAGTTGGAATATTCAAAGCCGGCCCGTGGGATTATTATGGGATTGTTATTTTTCTTAGAAAGCTAATTTGATCATTCATTATATTTTTTTTGTAATTTAATCCATTGGATTCGGTTGTTTACTTGAAAGGTAAAAATTGTTCATGAACAAGATTTTGCTATCATTAGAAATTAATTTATAAATTTACGAAAGATTTATTAAATTATCATCAAGAAAAACTTAATTTCTACTTGAAAACTGAAAATTAAAAAGTTAATTAAATATTCTATAGAATTCTTAATGAATTTTTTTCCTAATCTTCTTTTTAATGCAGGTTTGATTGTCATAAATTTACTATTTAATCCTTGTTAGATGAAATGAGATATAGTAGTTTTTATTACTAGCTACTATTATTTTTGTTTATTAAGACAGAATTTAATTAGAATAATTAATAATGAATGACTTTTCTCCAATTTTCCTAGCATTAAATAAGAGAGAAAAAGGGATTTGAGATTGTTGGATAATTGGAACCATGCATAAATTAACGACAAGGACGTGGAAGAATAATTAGGTGAAAGTAGATAAGGAAGTAAAGTACCTTTTTGCCCTTTATGAGAGTGAACAACCTTCTCCTTGGATCTTTATCCACTTCAAATGCCCAAAAAAAAAAAACAGAATAAGTATTTATCTTCTATGGAATAATTTGGGTACATACGAATTTTAACTCTATCTGTTTTAATGTTTCTGAAATAAGAAGGAATAAATTAACGAATGAGTGAGCTATGGAATATATTTTACATATATTTTCCTCATTTTTAATTTATGTCAAATAACTTTTTAATTTGGAGAATTCAGGTTCAAGCATATATCCATTGATGATTATTTTTATTTATTGTTTGGTTGATATATTGATCTTTAAATGTGGGTGTTGATACTAGATCCCCCAACAAAGAAAATTCCTCTTGGGCTTAGAAAGGAATGGATCATAAGAAAGTAATTAAAAGTTGGAAAACCCATCATAAATTTGTGGTCTTTAAAATTGGTTCATTAAACATAAGGAAAAAAATATATTCCATCTATCCTACAAACTAGATTAATACTTTTAATTTTATTTATAAGAATCAATAAAAACCTTAAATCTCATTAACTATTTTATATCTTAAAATTTAATAATTTCTTAATTCTATCCTTAGTTATATACACTTTAAAAAGCACAATAATAATAAAAATTTTACATTAATGAAAAAATTGATGTGTGACTTATAAATTGAAAAAACTTATTTCTTTAATTTATAAATAAGATCTTAACTTTGTTTTTTTTTTTTCTTTAATTTATAAATTAAAAAATTGCTTTTGTTTGCTAGGCGTGAAGTAATGGGTCACCTAACATTAAATCCTGTGGGTTCCATGATCAGACTTTGGGTTAAGATTCATGGGCTTAGGTTAGATGTACAGTGTTAAGCTTAAGCGTGGTCATGACGCCTATTGTTTGGACAGGATTAGAATTTCCTCTTTGTTTTTTTTTTAACAAAAAAGGTTCAACGTATTTTGACTATAAAATTTAATATTTATAACTGAGAAAACTATTAAACTAATTGAAAAATTACAAAAAATTGATTAAAATTTAGATGAAAGAATTAACTGAAAAAACGATCCTCAATCTATTTAACTAAATTTGGTTTAATTGCTGTCAACTTAGTTCACAATTACCATTGCTGACTGTCTGTGGAACTCCAACTTCATTTAACACAGATTATATTTGACACATCAATTAGGGCCTATATCGCTGCAAGTTTAGATTTTTGGAACAAATCTGCATAAAAAAGACTTCCAGAGTACCTCACACTTTTAAGTAAAAATTTTCAGGACAAACTTATACCTTAACTCTTGAAAATATTTTTCATAATAAAATTTTAGATTGATCTATATTTCTCCCGTGAAAATAAATACCATAAATATAAATATTGTCAAAAAATATTTTTTTTAAATTACAGTTTCATAAAAGAGTTGTATTATAATTTTTTTTAATTATTATAACATTTTCTAGCTTCAGAGAAAATGTGTATATTTTTTATCATAAAAATATATGTAATTTAAGTATCTCATTAGATGAAAGTGTAGTTTATTCTAAATCACATCACTAATCATGATCATAAATACATGAATATAACCAGATATATTAGTGAGGGATCAACTTAAAATTGTCTAATGTGCTTCCATATTAAATTTTGGGGTAGTAATCTGTTCAGATGTCACCAGATGGACCTACACGGCTATACCTTTCTACTAAAACCACTCACTTTCCAGCTCAACGAAGATTCTACTGTTTGGAACACTTGCTTTGTCTGTTCAACTGATCCATTTACTATTTGATGGAGATGGGGCTAATATGTAGTAATAGGCATTTAGAAGCAGGAGCCCAGATTCTCTAAAGTTGTAGCAAAGAGGAAAAAGGAAAGGAGTGGGTCCCATTCCACCCCTACCTGCATGTTTGAGTCTTGTGCAAGTGGAGCTCAGCTAGCCTGTCTTGATTTCATATCCTGAGATACTTCAAGGGATTTGAAGTTGAAAATCTATGCATAAAAGGTGAAAGAAGCCACAGCCATGGTTGCAATAGGAACAGAGATGTTGTCATCAATAACCTCTGAAATAGGAAGGGATTCCACCACTGTTGCCACCAAAGAAACCAAAGCTACATTCTGCACTGTGCGTCCCCAATCCAACTGCATATATCCCAACACTGAATAGTAGTACAGCATCCTACACATACATAGATGCACCAGTATGTCAAAATCTACCTCAGAATTGAAATATTCTTGCATTCATTTTTAGCACCTATTGATTGTACAAAGAACCTGAGCCTATGTAAACTTACCAAAATGAGTATGTTAGTAAAACCCAGATGTGAAATCACCAAAATGCCATAACATTCTAGCGAGTTTTTATTAGCTCTTTGCAAAGCCAATTAGAATATTATCCATAAAAACATCTTAGGCAACAAAAGTAGAAGGATAAAGTCCATTATCAAAGGGCATGTCAAAAGTGATTATTACTAAAAATGTGTATGATAAAAGACAATCAGACAGAATCTAATCTGTCAACATATTTTTAAGGTGTTTTTTTTTCCCATGTATAGCTGAGATTTTTAAGGTATAACGTTTCTTGGTTAAAAATTTTAACTTCACAGACATTTTTTATCTTTTATATTCACTTTTGTATCCTCACAAAAAAGACCTATTTAGACTGACTGGATCCTCTTCAATCGTCTGCACCACCGGAGAGGATCTATATAGACATTTGACATGATTATATATACATACATGTATACATATCTTTATCCAGTCCACTGAAGAAGTTCGCCCATTATGTGCATCTAAAACGTCTACCAACAGAATATCTTCCATGTTGCACATGTTTGTCCATTTCATTAGTTGATACAGCTAGCTAGCTATACGAGGGAGAGAGAATTGAGTACAGGTCTTAAAAAGAGAATTGACTACAGGTCAGTGAAGAAGTGGTTAAAGATGGAAACTTGGACTTACCCAATTGAAATGAATGATCCAAAAGCAAGCATGGATATGCTACCAGCCAGACTCTTGTTCTTGTTGTAAGGAATCTTCACAGATCCAAATCTTCTGCCAATAATATCAGCTATACCTGAAAATCATCCAGTTATAACGCCCATTAGAAACAGAGAGAAAAGAAAAGCAAGAGCCAATTTAGGATTTAAGGGACAATTCTATAAATAGTTTGACCTCACAAAAAGACTTAAGCATTTGACGCTCAAGACTCATGCCTTAATTCATTGATCAAATTACAAAAAGGGTAATTACATCCAAGGACCATAACTTTGTGAAGCATGTACAATGAACAGGTCTTATAAAACTCAAATGAATTAGAAAGATCACAGGACCTGAATCTGTCATAAATGGAGAAAAATACTCCCAACTATTTTTTCCCCAAAAAATTACCACCTAGACTCTGGAATCACAGAGCATTTTTAAAATCATGACTACCATGATTTAAATTTCTTACTATCTTGCTTTCTAACTCTGGTATAGTTTGCATGCACAAGTTATAGCCTATGAAAGTTGCAACCTAGACTTTCATTTGCCACCTAGACTTATCAAAGCAAGAGAGGACTTCTAAAATTATTACAACATAAGCAAGTAAAGACCCACAATTTGGGTTCACCCAAGTGGCACTACAAAGTCATGGAGATGGGTTGATAAAAAATAGGTGTACGAACAATGATTAATAGTAAAGGCTTTTGGTCTAATATGTAAACACTCTCGAAAAGTTTGAAATTAGCACTTGAATACAGGTACGAATCCCACTTCTGCAGTTCATGTCCGATGACAAACTCAAGGGGAGGGAATGATGATTAAAGAGTTGCATATTGGCTAATAACCATACTTATGGGTTTTAGGTTTCTTATGACGAGCATTTTTGTCCACTTATGGTCAAAGAGGTCCTTCATATCTAATTTTCTGCCAAAGGTAAGGATGGAAATATAATGTGAGATGATCGTGCTTTATCAAAAAAATAATGCGAGATGTGCGTCTTCTGATGAAAAGGGTAAAACATGAGAGGTTGAGCTCCGAAAAAAATGAAAAAAGAGCAGGATTATCACCATCTCCTCCGCACATCATTGCCAAGGAGACAACCCCGACAGGGGAATTTCGCCAAAAGATAAGAGAACATAACATCAGCATCAAAACATAATACAGGGGACCCCTCAGCAATTCCCTGCAGGCATATAAATAATCAAGAGTTCAATTCCAGTTCAATACTTTAATCAACATTACATCACGGCTGAATAATACGCAATGACAAATAACGGTTCAGAAAATTACCGTGGCTGTCCTTCTCTGGTCACGGACTTAATCAATCCTTCATCAGACGTCAATGACAGACCATTCACCACAAGCCTGAAGCAATTCACCAGAGGAACAAAGGCAGCAAAGTAGCGAGCCCCTATAGAGTTGCTATCTTTGGATTTAGCCATTCAAACAAACCAGTCTTTGCAGAGTCAAAATCTCAAAACCACATTCCAGTGAAAATGAAAATGTATGAAGCACCAAGAAGCAGTTCGATCAGAAGCCATACATACATTATATCTGACACTTCAAATGGTACCCCCTACCCACATTTCAAAGTTGAGAAAGCATTGCGAGTGAAAAGTGCTTATAAATGAGGAATTTTCTAACAGAGAGATGTCGGATACCTGAAAATCGGCCAGGAAGCTACAAAGAGCAATCCAGAGAGCATATGAACCAGTTTTCTGCTCAGGTTCTGACATCAATTAGAATCAATACTAAAGGTCAATAAATAAGCCACCGACACCGAGTCAAGAGAACAGTGCAATAAAAATGCCCCATGCCCCAGCCAGTTATAAAATCCCTATAGCGTTTAGAACCGAAACCGGGGGGGGGGGGGGAATCGAGAAGTGATTTATCAAGATTCATCTCATGCATGCAAGTCAGGTTGAGAGCCAGACTGCCAGATACCTGTTGAAGAACCTCCCGCCGCGTCAAGTCATTAAAAGCGAACACGAGAGCGTATCCTCCGACGAGAACCGCCACCGTAGCTCCGGCATCATGAAGCAGATCCTCTGCGACGGCGCCGAGACCACGCGGAATAAATCTAACAACAGCTGGTTCCGTAGCAGAACCCAGAAAGCCGACACGCCCTGCCTGCGGCAAACTGAGGCAACGGTTCCATCGGAGGGGAGGAACCAGACAGGTGGTAGAAGTAGATTCACGGCGGCGGCCGCTGGAGAATGCGAGGAACCGAGGAAATGAGGAGATAGACAGGAGGGACATTACAACGTAAGGAAGAGGACAAGGAGGTGTTCTGTTTTGTTCTGTTACAATGACGATATGTGGGTATGAATTATGAAATGCACGAAAAGAAATCAAAGAATTAGAGGCTGTTAAGCCAAGAAAAAGCAATCATCATCAACCAATATTACAAAAGTAAAGTTTTATCGGATTAGCATGGCCCCTGCGCGTGGATGACAAAAGTGAAAAACCTAAACTTTGGAGCTTGTTATGTCTACACCATTGTAGTAGCTTTGGGATTCTAAAACTGGGAGCAGTAACGGAGGGGAGAGAGAAGGAGAAATGATCTGATAGCCGTCAGCCGAATTGGGGAGAATTTCAGGAAGTCGCAGTGCGTCAATGAGGGTTTTATGGGTTTTCCCTCTGAAATTTCACTGTGATAGCATTCGGGCGCCAACAAGTTTCGGTACTCTGACATTTAAAGGCCACACAACTATGCTTGGATACGGAAAGAGACAGTACCTGAATGGTAAGTACATAACTGCGGATATCAAATCATACAAGTACCTCTCCTGGGTTGATCCTAAAAGTAGAAGCTAAATTTGGTAAAAAATAAGAAAAATTACAGTCAAGTCTTACTTATAAAAAAAAATAATTACTAAAAAGTCTCAATAACAATGTCAACAGTTTATAATGACAAATCTTATAGTAAAAATGACAATCTCTAAAATTTATTTTTTAATTGTTTTTCTTGTTTAGAACTTCATTGTAATTCTCCCTAAAAAATAAGGTAAAAAAATTACAATAAAATCTCAAAAAAAATTTAATTACTTTAAATTATTTACTTAAGCAATGATAAGTTTTAATGTGAAAAATAATAACAGGTTTAGATTGATAGTTTATTATTAGAACTTTTTTATAATTAAATTTTTTATTTAGAATCTCTTGATAATTCTCCCAAAAAGATGTCACTCTCAGTAAAAATTTTATTAATAAAATAAAAAATTAAAATATTAATGATTAATGTTTTTAGCCAAAAAAAATAATATTGTTGTGATTTTTAATTTTTAAAGCAAAATTTTCTAGTTTTTTAGATGAAAATTTTCAGAACAAATTTATGCATCAACTTATTTTTATAACACAAATTCCTTTTATATTGAAAATTGTTTAGATGGTTTTTACATTAAAAAAAAAAGTTAAATCATATAGGGATAATGCTAGTAATAGCATTGAAAAGACTGTGGACTCTAGGCGTTCAGAACGTCGTTGGGCTAAGTTATGCTTTATTTGTTAATATTTTGGGATAAAGTGATAGCTGAGGCCCAGAAAAAAATAGACTCAGAAAAAAACAAAATTAAAAAGCCATTTCTTTTTTTGTTAAGATTTCAAGGATGAAACATAGTGCCAACACACACGTACAAAGTTCAAAACCATTTTTTGTACAAAAAAGGAAATATTTATAATGTAAACACTTCTTCTAAGATTCAAATATTAAATTTGGACGTATATATTCGAAAAGAAATAATCTGTTATCTTATTAATTGTGTCACACCCTATAAAATCTTGTTCCTCTCCTTTTCTTCAAAACCATCACAACTATTGCCAAAGATTGAATAAACTGCATTCAACATTTTGTTTAAAAAATTCCAAATAAACCAAAACTTTTAAAGAGAGTATTAATGCATGTTGCGCATAATGGTTGTCCAAAAAAAATTTCTTAATCATTTTTTTTAATTTTTATGATTGTATGAATTGAGTTATAACACGACTAGGTGATTAACGTTTGTCATAAGGTTTTTAATAAATATATATAGTATATAATTTTTAAAGGTAAATATTGGTATATCCTATGTATTGTTTGAAAAAGACAATGTTATACATTCCAATTGAATAATTTTATTTCGAACAGTTAAAAAACCGTACATAAAGTTTGTATTTTTTGTGTGTATATGTACATATATCTTAGGAAATAGTTTATATGTGTGTTTATTTGAGTATATACGCAAGTAACACACACACACACACACTGCACTCATCCAGCATAGATATAGATTTATGTTTTCCATACCACATATGTGCATATATCTAGTTAATTAATATTGGATTCAATAATCAATAGTCATATTTTAATTCCTAATTCTAGGCTATATATATATACTTAATTATATCCGACTACCTTCGATTCTTAATATAAGAACTTGTTTGACTTTTAATTTAAATTCTAAATATAAGACCTTAATCATTTTGCTTTTCATATTTATTCATTTTTTTTCAAAGTAGTCCTTGTAGTAGTTGCATATGTTAAATATTCTATCAAATGGTAGTTCTAGTCAATACACTTGATTAGCAAAAGTATTTTAAAAAAGACCACTTATTTGTTACAAATAACTAACTTAATAAATTTTTTTAATTTACTCAAATTAGTCAACTATTTCTTATATTAAAGACATAAAATAGTAATTAAATGCAATCTGGTTACTTTATATATATTGCTTTCACATGTACACTATGGTATGTAGTGGTTTAAAATTAATAAATAACGGTATTTGGATTAGCTCATTTTAAATGATTTTGCACTTCATAGAGTAAGCGTGTGCGCTCACACACATATATATTTGAAGAGCTTTTGTCGCCAGCTCCATAAAAGGAGATTTTCCAAACAAGCATCTCTCAAACTCTGATAAATAAGAAACCACTCTTATAACCTTTTAGCTATCATGGTGATATTTATAAGAATTCCAAATAGGCGTAATATATGACTTGGTGGGTCAAATTATAAGAGTTTATTAGTGTTAGAAATATTAAATATAAAGAAAAATAATGCCTATAGGGTCGGATTCATATTCATATCCGAGTTATTCTTCCAAAACTCTACAAGTTGATTTATTGATGCTTACATAGAGTTTAGACTACTAGAGTCTAAACCTGAATGGCACAGCAGAACACCACATGATAAAATATTATAGAGAAAGGAGAGAGTAGGAAAACTCAACTATTGTGGTGAGTTGAATTGATGGATGGAGGCATCTATTTATAGCTTTGGTCAAGGATATTTTGGGAAGACAAAATATCCACTTAGTCTACCAGTTCAAATTTGAATTCGAAAGTTCAAATATCTCTTAATTGATAAGATTGTGAATTTGAATTTAAATCCAGAATCAACTTTAATTAATTCTAAATATACACTCCTCCTATACTTAATATAGGACCTAATTGTTAAGTTAGTTTTGATCCTAAATATAAGACCTATTTTTTATATTTATTAATTTTTCTTAAAGTATTCCTGTGGTATGGGGATATTCTCTCAATCATAATCAAGTAAGTGAGGAGTGGGGGGATATTAAGAAAGATAATTATGGTGTTTTAGAAAAAACATGTCATATTTCTTATAACTAACTAACTTATTTAACTTTTTTAATCTAATCAAATTAGTCAAATAAGTTTTATATTAAGGATCAGAGGAGTACATCTCTAGTATATATTTAATCTGTACAATATAAATTAATTTAACTTATATCATAACTGATTGGATTTGACTCAAAATGTTTGACCAAGTCAAAATGTCATAATCTTGCTTGCATATTTGATTGGAATATTATCTTAATATCCAATCAAGTAATCTAGCCCGTCAAGAGCGGATCCAAGCCCAAAAATCCAATAATTGGAATCTCTATTACTCACTTTCTTGGTGCATTTGTTTGATGAATGGAAAGGCAATTCCTCTAGGACAAGAACCAATTTGTCTCCATGTATATCTCAACCAATATATTTAAAACCGAACCGGATCGGCCAGTTTAGGCTTGAAACTGGTGAATCAGCCACTTGTCTGGCCCGGTTCATCCCTAAAACCAAAAACACTTCAAACTAGTGTGACTCAACTTGACTCGGAATAACTCGCGATCAATCTGAGTAACTCGTTGGGTTAGGCGAGTCACCGGTTTATTTTTCAAACTTGACATAATCCTGACAAAAATGATCCAGACATCGACTCTACTCACCATTCACCTAAGTTTCTCTTCCACATTGAACTTCTCTTCCCTTCCCACTCATTAGATCATCACGATTGATGCTTCAATGAGAGCCGACGAGATCTATACCAGGAGAAGCCATGAACAGTGCTCTGAAACTTCATAACTCAACCCTTGCAACTTGTGTAATGGTAAAAGGCAAGGAGGAAGGGGGAGGTTTGGAATTGGAAATATAAACTAACACCTAAAGGACAACTCTGAGCCACGTTGAAGAAAGTGAAAAAAAAAACCAGTGACAACTAACAAGTCATAATGCATATCCCACCCGAGAGAGATAAAGAGGATCGAAAGGTGGCACTACTACAAAAAAAACATTTAACAACAGTTAAAATGAGCTTTTTACAGCGGCTTTGAGAGTGACGTCCATGCCAATGTAGAGGATTTCACGGCAGTTTAAAAACCGCCGTAGTAAATGACTTTTCACAGCAGTTATATAAATAACCGCTATGAATTTTTTTTTTTTGATTTTACGTTTCACCCTGTTGATTAGGGAACAGGAGAACAAAGCCTCAAAAAAAGGGGTTTGAAAATCAATTCATCAATAATCTCTTAACAGTAGAAAGTATTCTGATGGAGCAAGCGTAGATTTTTTCTCGCCATAATAGCACCATTTAGCTTCAGCTTCAACCACCAGATCGAAGCCACTGAGATTTAATAAAGATAAAATCAAAGACTCAGATCTAGTAAAATCAAATACTCATATTTAATAAAAATCAGATCTCTTCAGACTTAGATTAAACATCATATTTTTAACCAAAAAAATAATCATATCAAACCACAAAAACTATGAAATTCACAGAAAGAATGGAGGTGAAAAACTCACAAATAAGAATTAAGAGGATGAGGCGATGGCAACGGCAACAGCGACAGTGACAGCGGCGGTGATGGAAGAACATGGTGGAGATGATAGAAGCAAATGATAAACACCGACAAAGATAGGAGGAGGGAGAAAATCAAGTGAAGACAGTAATAGGGGACTATGAGTTCTAACTCTGAAAAGTGAAAACTATAGCGTGAAGGATTTTAAAATTCTGATAGACTTTTTACGGCGGTTATTTAAAAAACCGCTGTTAAAAGTATGCTTATAATTACAGAAATACCATCGTCATATTTGTTACAGTGTTTTTTTTCTGATAACCGCCATAAATTAGTATCGTAAAAGCTCTTTTTTGTAGTAGTGTGGGGAAAAAAATAAAATGACGAAGAATTTAGGGATCACGTGGTGAAGGAAAGTGAGTAGTGTTTGGGTAGGAACAAAAAAAAAATGATTTTATGGTATACGAAGTAAATATGTGGAAGAGTTTGTCTCGATTTGCAAAAAATGCTTATGAGAAGTGCTTTTGGAGTTACCCAAACACCTCTTAGGAAATAAGAAAAGAAATATAATGGGAGATGTATTTTTATTCATAAACACTTCATTTAAGAATTAAATATGATTTCTTATAAGTAAAATATAAATATTCTTAGACATTTTAATTAATTTATGTTATTTTATTTATTTCCGGTTTGACTTATTGACCCTTCACCCACTACTTCAACCGGTTCAATGACCGGTCCGACTTTTAGTACCTTGATCTCAACATAAAGCATTTGATAATGAACCCTTCTTTGCTTACCACTCGGTTTTGGGGCATCTCTTTCCTCACTGAGAGTTGCCCTTCCCTCCACACTCTCACTCTTCTCTTGGCCTCTGCTGCACCAATCTTTCAAGTCAGTCTCTCTCTCTCTCTAAACACACACACAATATTAGGTATATATGTGCATGAGTATGTATATGATCGTGTGTATGATGGATATATAGGATACGATGACGAAGGACCATTATTATCGAGTATAGATGCAAGAAGATTCTGGGTAGATCAAACGAATTATTACAAGTGTTTGATATGAGAATAAGCGTGGAGGTTGTGGAGATATCGATGAAGGGCTTTAAAGGGAGTCCCAGTGAATATGTGATGCTTCATTATGTGGTTAGATCTGGCAGAGTTTTGAAGAAGATGAACATCCATAATCTTTTCACACAATAGGACAATTCCACCAGAATCCAAACTCATGATTCCATGGTTCAATATTTGCTCACTATTCCCAAGGCTTCTCCAGACCTGGACATTGCCATAATTTATTAATTGCCTGCTACTCTATGATGGGTGGCTATCTTCTGTTTGTGATGACCGTATGCATATGTTCTGTTGTTGTTATGAATAATCTGTATGCAGAAACTTCTGCCGCCCTGCAACATTTTTCATTCTTTCCTCAGATCAATCTTGGCTCTGAGTTCAAATTGGTGATTAAATCCGCAAATAGATAAGTAATATTGGTTTTCTTGAGAAGAAACACACAGGCGGGCAGGCGCGCACCCAATCTCAGTATTAATTAATTAATTAATTATAATAAATGTGTTTTGGTTTTCCTAATTCAATTACTCTATTTAATCATGTGCAATTAATAGGAATAGTTTGGGTAAAAAATTATAAATTTTGAGAAACAGAATTGATTGATGTCTTATATTTAGAATTAAAAATAAATCCCTTGTCTAGCTCACATATACCAATATAGCTGTATAATTCTTTCCAAGCGATTGATGGGTTCTTTTTAATTTGCTGCAGGCAACAATGTGCAATCTAGTGACGCCATAAATGAAAGATGTCTTCCTAGAATATTTGAACTTGGTCCCATAATTAGGAGAGGAGGTTATATATGAGAGCCAAGTGAACTATCACAGGATGGAATCAAATAAACCATACACCAAGAGTTAGATAACTAATTTGGATATATTAATAAAATTAGTTAAGTTGGTTATTCATACCAAATACGTGGTGACTTCTCTAAATTACCCTCTTTAATCATGTCTATTAGAACTATCTTTTATGAGGATCTTTTACAACCAGTAGGAATATTTTGGAAAAAAAAACTATAAATTTGAAAGATATAGTAAATTGAGATCTTATATTTGAGATCAAATCCAATCCTCAACTAGCTCTGATCTTATATTAAGGCATGTAGGTAGTATACTAGTAAACTCCTCAGTAGGGGGTGTCCAATTTCATTAGACTTTGGGTACACGCAGATAATTCTAATTAACTCTTTAGCTAGCTTACGATTACGGATTGGCTCTGATATTTTGTGGTTCTTTGATCATATACCACCTTACTAATAATTGAGGTGGGTAAATGATGAGAGATCTAGTTTAGTTGCTTGTTCTAATTGTTACATATTTGTAACCTGTCTTTTTGAATGGAAGCATATATACAGCTTCCTTTTAAAAACTTAGAGGGTGACAAAAAGCAAGCAATATCTAATGCCCTCAACTATTCCTAGCTTCGTGTGGATCCTTTTCTATTTTTAATTTTTTTTGCCCCATGTACGAGAAGAATCATCCTAGCTAGTAATGTAAATTGATCATTCTAATTATATATTGTCTTTTGCAATGACGTTAACAAAAATTGAATGCAAAATCTTAGAAGTATTGGATTGTGCTTTGTTACGATCAATACTTATTCATAATGGGCAATTATTTGTTTGGATTAAGGAGAAACAATGCAACTCTGGAATATTTGCTCCAGATTCTATGAGGCTTGACGATATCTATGAAACTAATTATCTGTCTCCTAAAAATAAAATTTTTTAAGTACTTCATAATTTTTTGAATAAAAAAGTTGCAACTTGGAATCCATTCTGAATTATTTAGTTGGATTGATTGCCTTATTAAATTTTGTCAATTTATCAATGTGATCCCTCGGATACATATAATAGAGGTGGTAATGCAGGCTGGCGGTACGGATACGGGCCAGCCCGCGATGGTGCGGGCCCAAAACAGTGCGGGTTGAAGTAGCCTGCACTTTGAAATACTAGCCCAAGCCCGTCGGCCCGCCAGCCCGCCTCAATATTCCTTTTTTAAAAAATAAAAACTGTTATTATTAATATAGGTTGAACTTAATTTGAAATGTTAAAATTAGACTTCGAATCTTAAATTTGAGTAGTGAGTTATAATAAAATAAAATGAAGATTAATTTATAATTTAAGAAGATGTTTTTCAAAACTAATATATTTTTTATAAATAATTAATTTAACTAGTTTTCTTATTCAAAGTAATTTAGTTTTCTTATCCAAATTAATTAATTAGATATTTTATGTATAAATGTACAAGTATTGCATGTTTATTTAATTTTATAAAGCTTTTATAGTGACGCAACAAATAAATAAAAAATAAAAGATGGACGATGATCTTCGTATAACTACACACAGAATCACAAATATATAAAGTGTTTAATTACTTATGCAATGATATGAAAGAAGCAATGTCTAATTGTTCATGTGGAATTTGAGGGTCAAAATATTTTCACTATATTAAGAATTATATGAAATTTTTTTTTTAAAAAAAAGGGGGGCCAGCCCGGGGCGAAGCGGGTTCAAAACGATGCGGGCTGGCATATTGCCAACCCAAGCCAGCCTTCTTTGACGGACTGGCGGGCTGGGCCCTCTTACATATATACTTCTCCTGTTCTAAATATAAGACCTCTTTTGTAGTGTAAATTACACTATAAAAGATGTCTTATATATTTAAGACAAGAGGAATATTATCTTATATTAAGAAGTGGAAGTAGTATGATATATTGTTTGCTTCTTAGTCATCAACCCAACTTTCCGATTTGAAAGGGGCATCAAAAGAGTTTTCAAAAGAAATTAAGTAATATATTTAACCAAGTTACAGGCATCAACATCAGCATATTTGTTAAAAAAAAAAAAACAAGTCACCCAAATTTATAATTGAGACCACTTTAATTCCTAATATTTTATGTCCGGCCAAAAAGTCAACGAGCACCGATGCAAATAATATGTGGAAACTTATCTTGGACTGAGAGGGACAAAATAAAGGAAAAAAAGAAAGAAAACTAAAAATAAAATTAGAAGGGAAAAAATACAAGGGATGTTACAAGTTATTTATTCTAAAATTTTAAAAGCAAAAGAATGATAATTTCATAGCATTGGCGGCAAAGCCTCGCCTGCGCTGGGCGGAGAATCTGGAGCGAATATTCCAGAGTTGTACTGTTTCCCTCCTATGTAATTGTAACCCAATGATTGATTAATTAATAATGGAATAATAGCTGTTTTAATTTATCTAATATATAAAAAAAAAATCATGTTGGTTTATGGGTCCCATTAATAGTTATGTCAGGCTTTTCTTGTTAAGCACTGACCATTTCCGTAAGAGAATTGCTCTAGTTGGTCTGGTCCTGTATATCTGCAGGAAACAGCATCTTTGATCACTTATTAAATTTTTTTCACTCTTATTATTGAAAATATAATTTATGAATGAAATTAATTATCAAAAGCCACTGTTTGGTTGTCATTGTAGAAGGAAATTTATATTCATAATATAGAAGTATTTATTGATTTCAAATAATTTTAACTGTGATAAATTATTTATTTGTCTCTTATAAAAAGAATTGAAAAAGTAATCTTTTAAATATTTTCTCTATTTTATACCAGTACTGGTCATAAAAACTCTAATTCATAGTATATATGTGTCATTTTTGCAAAAATTAAGCAAGTATCAAATACTTAGTCTTTTGTTTTTGTCTCTTATTAATGCATCCATTAGTAATCAAATGATATTTATGTTAAAATATTTTTTTGATACAAGCATTTATTTAAAAATATTAGGAACCTTAAATTTTAGAAAAGTATATTTAATTTATTTGAAAAAATATAAATTATTTAATGAGTTCCTTAATTCCTTAATTTATACTCGTTCGGTTCGTTATTTAGGTACTAATTGTTGAGTTTGAATTTTGGTCTTAAATATAAGATATATTTATCATATTTATCAATTTTTTTTAAATTACTTCTATAGATACTCTATCAATTATAATCAAGCAGAACAGGGAGGGAGGATATTAAAAAAGATGATTATAGTATTTTAGAAAAAACATGTCATATTTTTTATAATTAACTAACTTACCTAACTTTTTAATCTAATCAAATTAGTTAAATAGCTCTTATATTAAGGATCAGAGGAATACTTTGTAAAACATGTTATGACACAGAGTTAATATCCTTTTTTGTCCATGAATAATTCTCTAGATTTATTTATTGAGAAAAAGAGAGAAAAATTGTTTTTTCTCCTAATTTTTAATCTTATGAAATTATTACATAAATATATAATTTTACTTATAATTTATTCTTCAGTAAACCTTTTTTTTTTTTGACTTCTTGTTAAAGCAGGCACAATTTCTTGCTTTAAAAATAGGATTATGAAAATACATTTTATTCCTATCATTCTCAATATAAGACCTAATTAACTAATTTGTATAGATTAAAGATATTAGTTAAATTAATTAATATTATTTTTAAAAAAACACAATAATTATTTTTCTTAATTTTCTCCCCTCATACTAAATTATTATTGAGAGAATGTTAATAGAATTAATTTGAGAAAAAATTGATAAACATATAAAATAGTTCTTTTCATCAATATTAACTTTCAAATTAGACTATACTTTTGACGTCAATTAAGATTCAAAATTTATTGCTAATACGAACCGAACTTCCTCTGAAATTGAAAAGATAGCCCCTGTTCAGCACGCGGGCATATTCCGTATTCTAAATTTCCAATAAACAGTTGGAGCCACATTTTGCGAAAAAAGAATTATACGTTTGACTTTTACAAATTTCTGGGATTTTCCGCTTCGGATATTTCTTTGATTCTTTCCGCCTAGTGCCTCCAAAAATCCGTCATTTTCAGCAAGTCTCGGGACTCTATTTCCCATAAACCATTCTGCAAGAGCTGCGATCTTCAGTTGCTTTCAAATCCCGATACCTCGCCCATGGAGAACGGTGGTGATGGGTCGCTGCAGGGTCCGGTTACTTGCGGGGCATGGATTCGGCGACCCGAAAAGCGTAATCTTGTTGTGTTGGGAAGGTCGAGGCGAGGAAATTCTTGCCCTTCTCTGCTCGAGATTTTCTCCTTCGATCCCAATACCACTTCGTTATCTTCCTCGCCCCTGGTAATTCTCACTGTATGCTTACGCTCTTGCTTTTGGTCACCTCTGTTTTTGGAGCTCCACTCACGGGAGTTAATGCTTGGAAAATAAGAACTCATGAGCAAACGGACTAATTCCTGTTTAGGATAATTTAATTTTTTTTACATAAGCCTTACATACGGTTCAGGGAACAGATAATCAATTTAGTCAAATAGAAAGACGTGGGAAAAAATTAATGACCCTTTTTGAAGCTTGGCTTTTTTTTTTTAAAGTGCATACCGTTTTGTTTTTTCCCGATACGTCGAAGGGATTTGGCGAAGTTACATGCCATGAAGAAAATATATCGATTGCAACTATTGTCAGCAACACGTGCCTTGGTCTCTGAATGGTTACGTGATTTGCCGATGCTTTGTTTTCAAGACTTGTCTGATTAATATTATATTTTCCAGACCACTTTTGTGTTAGAGGAAGAGGAAGGTGATCCTGTTGCTATAGCTGTGCACCCTAGTGGAGATGATATCGCGTGCTCTTTGAGCAAGGGTAGCTGCAAGTGAGCCTCTATCTATATGAACTTTGTATTTGATACTTCGATCAGCTATTTAAATTTCCCTTTGAAGAGTGCGCCTGTTGGTTATATAGTCATTTGTCTTATTGTCTCATTCTTTTATCTGAATTTGGTTTGGTGCTGGGTATTAACCAAGTATTTTCATTATGTCCATAGATTTTTCTTTCTGTGGGATTTGCGAATTGAAAGTTACTTTCACTCCTACTTTATTTCATTTGAAGGTTCAAAGGAATACTTTCTCTTCCTTTATCAATTGAAAAATCTCAAAGACAATTTGAGAAGCTTCTCGTGAGGGTGCCTTAGTGTGAGCCCTTTATTTAATGGGGACGGTGTCTAAGATCTTCATCAGAAACTACTGTAATGAAGCATTGGCTAACTTATTACAGTTGCGAGATTGGCTTTAAAAGTTTCTTTTTTGGCAGCTTCTTGTTAGTCTTTCCTGGGAGCTACTGGTTGACAGAATAGTTATTGAATTTTAAATTTGACTTTCTAATATTTTGCCCCAGATTGTTGATGCATCTTCCCTTTTGATATGAAACATATATATTGAAGTTCATTTTCGTGGGCTTGCAGAATTTTTGAGTTGTCTGGTCGTGAAACAAGCATTAAGCTATTGGCCAAAGAACTTCCCTCCCTTCATGATGTTGGTCCTCAGAGATGCATTGCTTTTAGTGTTGATGGATCTAGATTTGCTTCTGGTGGAGAGGTAAGCATCAAGTCAACATGCAACAATTGCTTTTATCAGCTGTGAATTTGTGGCACCTCCTTGCTTGCTTGCTTTCTTTCTCTCTGTTTTCGTTTTGAGCAGCATGGTACTGTGTGTTTGACTTGTATACTTAACAATACAGAATGGGCACCTCAGAATTTGGGAGTGGCCTACCATGCGAGTAATTTTGGACGAACCAAGGGCACACAAGTCTGTTCGAGATATGGATTTCAGGTAGGATGGAACCAAGTCTTTTTGGATCCAACTGCTTGGTTGAACAGGAATTGTAAAAGATTTGAAACTTCGCAGACATGGATACTAAATCTTTATACTTTGTTTTCTGTAATACTGCAGTCTAGACTCGGAATTTCTGGTCTCAACATCTACTGATGGTTCAGCTAGGATCTGGAAGGTTGAAGATGGTGTTCCTTTGACAACTTTATCTCGCAATGCGGTATAATGCATTTGAGTTTTTAATTTAAGAAAGCGGAGCAAAATTGGCGCATTTTTTTGTATAAATTATGTGGGCATGGGTTTTTCCCCTTTTGTAGGATGAAAAGATTGAATTGTGTCGATTTTCTAAAGATGGAACCAAACCGTTTCTGTTTTGCACTCTTCAAAAAGGTATATCAATATGAATATTCTGCAGTATAGTATTTTCACTATATGTTTAGAACATTGTTTGAGGAATAAATTATTACCTTTATAGACACCCATGTATCTTTTAACAGGTGATAAAGCTGTTGTTGGAGTTTGGGATATAAGTACATGGAACAAAATTGGGTATAAGAGGCTGCTCCGAAAGGTTGCTTCAATAATGTCAATGAGCCTTGATGGGAAATATCTTGCTTTGTAAGAATCTGCTCATGGCTTTTAGATTGTTAACCTGAGATCAATTCTATGGAGGACTGTCTGTATGATTTTGGCCTTGTTGCCATAAGTGTCATTGATAATGAGAAAGAAGACAGAAGTACTACTCTTCTGATCTAGAACATAGAAATTCGTTTAGGTTTATTATAAACTGATTCATTCTTTTTCAGTCTCTCTAGAAGTCTTTGTATGCACAAGTGACCTCAATCATGGCTAGAAATATGGAATCATTTTCTTTTTATTAATTGCTAAGTTCTTTAGTTTGTATTTTCTTTTCCTAGAACTTCTTTTTGATACCATGCCTTATCTCTTATGCCTCTCAAACTCAATTAGTTTTTCTATTGTGGTTCTACATTTGTATTCCCGACCTTCATGCTAAAATGCTACGTGTCCTTTACTTACAGTTGGGATATTTGTTAATTTCCTTTCAATTTGACCTGTATGAGTTTCAGCATTTTGGTTATAGTGAAACAGTAAAGATAATGAAGATTTGGATTGTCCTATGTCGTTAGAAATATTATGGTCTCAACAGACAATCAGCTCTAGGTTGATCAGCCCACGTTTGTCTACAGAAGTGGATGGCAGAACCCTGGTGGTCTAGAGGGAGTAGCAATTGCTATAATGGGTCTGTCAAGGAATTGCATAACAAGTTAAAATTTTCGAATTCTGGTTTCTTTTTGCCAACGAGTAACTTGCTTACAGCAGTGAATACAGTCTTTCTATCTCTTTTCTGGGTGGTATTGGTTGAGAAAATTGGTTGTAGAAGGATAAAAAAAATTTTGGCTTTGAAAACTCTTAAAGGAATTATAAGCATGCTAAATTGACTGGGTTTCTTCGTCTATTTCTGGCAGATTTATTCGTCTCTTTATGTACTTACCTTCTTACATGTATATTCTTCTTCTTCTTTAAATATTTTAATAAAAGATAATGAAGTAACCCCACCACTTTATCATTTATTGCAATTGCCCCTGATCTGGACTGCAATGTTTGAGTTTATAAAATGTTATTTAATTTGCAAGTCGTATGCATATCATGTTTCTCTTTGTCGTTGATATCTTCAACATTTTTTGAATTCATTGCTATTTATTTTCAGGGGAAGCAAAGACGGAGATTTAAGTGTAGTTGAAGTTAAAAAAATGGAGATTATGCATTATATTAAGAGAGTACATCTGGGGACAAACATTGCAACACTTGAGTTCTGTCCCACTGAGAGGTAATGTCTCCCTGGATTAGATTAGTTGCTTTAGCTTCAAACCTTACTTATTTGTCCTAATTAACACTAACACAATGTTCAGGGTTCTGGGTATTGTTCCGATATTGTAAAGTGTGTGAAAGGAATATATATAGATGCCTAGTAGATAGTGGAAACCTTATTTTATGAAAACAATCCATTAACAAAAAGGTCCTGTACGCAGGCGTTATGTGGGGGATTAATAGTTAATTGGGAATGGGTTAAGGATGTTAGCTAGTTAGAGGAATCTCCTATCGGTGATTTGGTTGGGAGTTTTGGTGATGTAATAGGAGTCTAATGAGTGAATCATACCCTTTTTACTTTTTACTATGTACCTACCTGCCAACAGGGAAACCTCAAAAAGAAACCAAAAAAAAAAAAAAAAAAGGACAAGAGAGGTTACATAAAGATGAATGTGATTTGTAACAGCAAATTCCTTAGCTTCATATCGACCACGATTTCTAACTTGTCAAGAGAGGTTGCAATTATATTATGCCCAAAAGTAAATTTGTAAGACTTGATAGAAGCCTAGTGTAAGGCTGTAAGCCTAGCCTATCACAACAAATTTAGATCTACACATTACCTTCTCTCTAGGTTCTTGACTACTCACCTGGCTCTGGTGGTATATCTGTAGGGTATTGCTTACAACCTCTGTAGAATGGGGAGCACTGGTCACTAAACCAAATGTTCCGGCAGACTGGAAAGGTTTTACTCTCCCTCCCTCTCTCCTGTGCGCGCGTGTATTTACGTAAATCCAACTACTGCATCTCTTTAAACTGCTTCATCCAACCACATCTTCATGAAATTTTCATGTTAAACATGCAGAGTGGCAGATCTACGTGCTGCTTCTAGGGTTGTTTTTAGCATCAGCCGTCTTGTTTTACATATTTTTTGAGAACTCTGATTCCTTCTGGAACTTTCCGCTCGGAAAAGATCAGCCAGCGAGACCGAGGTTTAAACCATTCCTGGGAGAGCACCAGTCTTCTGATGATCAAAATGGTTTTGGTCCTTTTGGACCAGTAGATATGTGAGGATGCTCTTTCATTTATTCATTCATCAATGCCTTTTAAAGGAGCATCCATTGCTGTATAATGGCCTCAGCATTCATCCTCATATAGGACCTGTAGATTTAGGCAGTTTAGCCAGTCACACGTCATTACTTGATAGTTTATAATTCAAGTGAACTTCATTCTTAATTATGTTTTCTTTTAGTATTGGCGTTTCTTAATTACTTTGTTCAGTCAGTACTACAGTCAGAGGTTATTCTGATTAGCTAGTTTCACTTTCATTGTATTTTGTACTCTTGTTGGCCTTTCTGGAAGTGGGTTTATCTGTTGGGAGACATTGATCTTCTGTGCTGTATATGCTAAATAGTTCCTGAAATAACTTCAATGTCTGGGTCCCCAGCAGAAGTATTTTCAACTTAAAATCTATTTGACGCTTTTATCGAAGATCAGATGGGTAATTGTTCTGTAGTATGCTGTTTTGCCTCATTTCCTCTTATTCCCTTTTTATTTTTGTCAACGCCTCGTTTAATATTTGCATATTTTGAGGCCCTAGTTGGAATCACACGTGGAATCATCTATAAATACATTTCACGCAAACCTAGCTAACCCTTGTATATTTATCTCATATTTTATAAATTATGATTAAAAAACTATTTATAAGTCACTTCAAATAAGTCCTAAACTTAATGGTTTTTTATTCAAGATTCCTGCTAAACCATATATATCGTGAATTATTAGTCTTTTTTGATTCAACATACGATCTGACTTCTGCGAGACGAGATCTAACAATGAGATTCACAAGCTTATTTTCCGAGGTACTTTTTTTTTTTTTTTTTTTTGGGAACCTGAACTAAGGTAATATTTTGGATGCTATAAAACAAAGATAGATGAATTAAAAAAAAAGAAGATGAAATATAAAATAGCCTAAACACCCTTGCTCGAAGTTATAGCAGGGAAAAGGAAAGCTTACTCCCTCCTTGAAAACCCAAGGGGTCTAACGTGACGCCTAGGGTCCATGCTCCATGCAATGCACATGAGCACATCTGATTTATTACGCTATTCGGTCATTTTATAATATTTGGCCCTGCAAATACATGGGTTTTCTGTTGTTTTTTGTTTTTGTTTTGGGGGGGGGGTTTGTACGTGTTTTTGTCCACGATCCCGCCGGCAAAACAACCCCCCTCCCCAAAAAAAATATTTTTTTATTAGCCATGTGAGATACTCACTTAACTGAAGTGGCTGCGCTGATATTGTGTTTTTTAATCACTGAACCTTGCTTTTTGACTATTTCCTTAGTCACTACTTAAATCTAGTTTGACCACTTGATCCCCACGCTCATCTTATTTACCATGATTTATTGGGTCTCGAGCTCAATCTCCTTTTATCAACTCCTTATTGGTCCACAGGCTTGTAGAGTCCCAATAATTATATATTTATTAAATTATTTTTCTTGAATCATTGTTGATTTACTCAAATTATTTTAATCAAGTATACATATGAAATTAGCAAAACACTAGAAAAAGAAATATAATATGCTATATTTTCTTTACCCTATTTATAACTTACTTTTACTATATTTATTAGAGTTAATAAAATTATTAAACTTTATTAATTCTTCTTTAGAATTTAACTTATTAATTTTTTTCCCGGTAACATATCAATTTTATGCATATTTAATATATGTACTTTTGTACTTCTTCCGTCCCTTATTATAATATCCTTTTAACTAAATTACGCGGTTTAAAAAAACAGTTAAAATTAATTTAAAGCAATTAATATGTGGCAAATGTAATTTTTTTTCCAAATGTACCCCTATATATAAATGGGTAAATGTAAAAGAGTAATAGTGAAATAAATAAAAAAAGAGAATGTACTAAATATATTAAATTAGGGGTAAAATAGGTAATATTGCATTAAATGCTTAGACAAACTCAAAGAGGATCTTTTAAAAAGGGATAAACCTATTCAAAAATTGGATTTTATAATAAAAAACAGAGTAATATAACCAGGAAAAAATGCATATACATGGAGGAACCACTTCAGTTTCTAATTATAAATGAGTTCTTACGATCAGAGTTACTCCTCCGGTCCTAATTATAAGACCCAATTGACTTATTTGAGGAGATTAAGGAAGTAAGTTAAGTTGGTTATTTATAATAAATAAGTGTTGTCATTCCTAAAATATCCTTGCTAATTAAGTATATTGGCTAAAACTATCATTATTAGAAGGATTATCTTGGAAAAAAATGCATAAATATAAGAGACAAAATGGATTGGGTTTTATAATTAGGACCAAATAAAAAGTCAAATTAGATCTTATACTCCTCCGGTCCTAATTATAAGACCCAATTGACTTATTTGAGGAGATTAAGGAAGTAAGTTAAGTTGGTTATTTATAATAAATAAGTATTGTTATTCCTAAAATATCCTTGCTAATTAAGTATATTGGCTAAAACTATCATTATTAGAAGGATTATCTTGGAAAAAAATGCATAAATATAAGAGAGAAAATGGATTGGGTCTTATAATTAGGACCAAATAAAAAGTCAAATTGGGTCTTATAATAAAGACCGGAGGAGTAATAAAGACCGGAGGAGTAATATATATGCATATGTGTGTGTGTACTTTTGTGAAAAGCATTTAAAAACCATATATAAACTCTTTCCCTTGATGAGCATACACACTTCACGGTACGTGGCATATTTGAAGAAGAATCTTTTGAAAGGCCCTCCCCTTTCCTCCTCCCCCGTCCCTGTCACAATCAGGCCAGAGCTTATTTCAGAAAAATATCTCCCCGAATAGAAGGTTTTACTTCAGAGACTCAGACCAAAAGAATAAAGAAACGCCTGAGGTGGAGGGCGCAAACACAAGCCTTGTCCACTTATCCTCTCCGCTGACATTTGTTCAGCGAATTTTCCATTTCTGGATCATGAACTGTCTTCGGCATCTTCCTTTGTGCGTCTTTCTCGATTTTGTCATGGAGATCATTTTTAGCATAGTATACAGCTATAAATATTGAATTTGACCCGTGATTTCCCGTTTGGTTCCGCTTTCCAATTTCAGATCCTCGGGTTTGCCTTTCCAGTGCTTTACAAGTCACCAAAGGAAGCCTCTTTGCTCTGTCAATTCACTGGTATGTAGTTAACTATGTGTCAGTGACTGTGTATTTCAGAATGCATCGTCTCTCCTTTTGGGTATGCAATATTCACCATTTTTGAGGGTTGGCTCAGGGAATGTCCAATACTCGTGATCCAAATCGAAGCATAGCAGTGAAGGTACGTCGGAATATTGTTTTTTTCGGTGTTAAATTTTCGTTTCATTTCCCTTTCTATTGGGTTCTTGTGTACCTTCTTGACAATTATATTTCAAACTTCATAGCATATTCATTCTTCCCCTTTTATTTTGAGATCATTATCTTATTGCTCTGCGTTAGCATCAATTTTCCTCGTATTCAATCACTGTATGCTCATGTGTGTAATTGATGTAAAGACTTTTTGAATAAGGTTCAGTGGTTCGGCAGCATTATGATAACGCAGTTTCGGCTTACTATGAACCAATAATAAGACGGCGTACAAATGGTCATGGTATATTTTGAAATCTGCCAACTAATAAATTGAAGGTGGTACTTAAAAGTTAATAGCTGTTGTACATTTTGTCATTTTGGTGCAAGCAATGGAAGTAGTATAGGTGTAAATAAAATAGTCAAATAGCTTAACAGAAGTAATCAAAACGTGCACGGAATAACAGCATTTCTAACTTCTGGGCCTTGTTATGCTCAATTTTACTGAGTTGAGTTTGATATTTTTGAGATGTTTTTGTAAATGAAATTATCTGTTATCTGCTAGTTGCTATCTGCTTCATATTTTTTTGTCTTTCCCGGAAAATGTGATTGAAGTTTCACTTTGCAGTCTGCTTCTGGTTCCACGTCCAGTGCAGGGACAAATAGTGCCAGTGTGAAGGAAGAGGAAAAATCTGAGACATATAGTCATAATATGACTGAAGCGATGGGTGCTGGTAGGCTTAATCCTTTGTGATTCTAGTTTGATCGGGAAAAATGTTGTGTGACAAGTTGGGGAAGAAGAGATTTCCTTTGCTTGCTCGAAACTTCATATTTGATTACAAATTTGTTGAGTATATTGTAGTGAAGGATTTCAAATAATTGGAACAAATCTTCGCCATGTTTGTTACAATTTATGATCAGTTCCAGCAGCCTATAAAATCTTCTTATTCATCTATTAGTTTGGGTTAATTGAAGGATGTTAAGACGATGCTCAAGGTCATCCTATTCTTGCATTCTTTGAATTTGTGTTTTTAGATCTTTGATAACTTGGTCCTTTGCAGTTTTGACTTATAGACACGAACTGGGAATGAACTACAACTTCATTCGTCCAGACTTAATTGTAGGATCATGCCTGCAGGTGATTTTTGTCTCAGTGATGGAAAATTGCTGCAATTACGTCCATCTAGTTTGGTCTTCTGACTTTTGGTTTGTCTATGAATTGCTAGACTCCTGAAGATGTTGACAAGCTTCGCGCAATAGGAGTGAAAACTATATTTTGCTTGCAACAGGACCCAGACCTAGAGTATCCTAAATGACTTGTTGAAAGTTCTTTGAGTTTAGGATTATTTGAATATACAATTTCAACCTTTGTGATAGCTACCACTCATCTGATCCAGCAAAATTGTTTCTCTAACGCTACTTCAGATACTTTGGAGTTGATATCAAGGCTATTCAAGAATATGCTGGGTCTTTCAGTGACATTCAACACGTACGGGCTGAGATAAGGTTTGTTATGGAAAAATAATGATATATTTTTATCAACCAGCAAGTCATGATGAATTTAAATAAGTTAGACTGAAAATAGTGGTATTGAGGTCATGTTGGCTGGTCCAAAAAAAAAAAAAAAAAGAGGTCATGTTGAATGTCATGATTTCCTTTTTACCAGAAAAGAAAACCGTTTTCAGAATGATTTCTGCGCAAAAAAATTGTCACTTCATTATTTTTGAAAAATGAAAACTACTGTTACTTGTTATGACAAATTGCAACTCATGAAGAAACTGAAATTTAAGGAATCAATTTGGAGCAAATTACCACTTCATTCCATGGTCTTTGTGCATTAGTGCTCCAGTTGCCAGTGAGCTAATCACTGTTATCTATGTTAAACTTGTCCACATTTGTTCTGTTTCTTAAGTTTTGGCTTCACTCATATCCTACCTTACCATTCTACTGCAAAATGAATTTACTTTATTTGGGAACTATTTTGGATGAAATTTATCTGTATCATATTATTTTATGTTTTCAAATGGTCATAGAAATGGTTGATGATCTTGTTTACAAAATTGAGGAATTTTGGTTATAAGATTCTGGTTTGCCATCTGCTATTTAGGATCACCATCCAACGGTGATCTAGTTCATTCAGGTAACTTCTGCATGCTTGTATGTGAGATATAGTAATTCAAACATGAAGATAACAAATGTTAATTGGTTTGTTATTTATAAACCTGTATATTGTGAATAAATTTTGAGATGCGATGCTTTCATTCATGGTTAATCTGAACGCCGCATTTATATTTGCCTTCAGATAGAGTAGTTTTATGGCTGTATATCTTACACCTAAATATTTCTTAAATTTCATAGACAAAACCAAAACAATGTCCATGGAATTGATTGTTTTATATGTGCGATTTGCTGTTTTGAATATGTAGGATATGAATGCACCAAAAAGATGGAGTTTGGATAATTTTAGGATTTTCATGGTAGACTAGTTGTCATGCACCTTGCGTCATGGGTTCCCTGATTTGCTATTGTCTATGAGTAAAACTTAGTGTTCCTTTCCATACATGTTTATTATGCATTTTGTGCGTTGATTTGCATTTCAGTTTGTTCTTGTATATGTTATCTAAATAGTGATATCTACTGCATTATTCATGTGCTTCTCTCAACATATCATGGATTTCTTTCCATCATATGATCGTCCAGCTTTATGCTGCAGGGACTTTGATGCATTTGACTTAAGGATGAGGCTTCCAACTGTAGTTAGCAAATTGTACAAGGCCATAAATCGCAATGGGGGCATGACATATATACATTGCACTGCTGGACTTGGAAGAGCTCCGGGTGCTGCGGTATGTCCCTGGGTTTAATTTCTGAATTTTAATTCACTCATGTATTTATCCGAACCCATGTTTTTGGAAATGCAGTTGTGAATTGTTAATTTGACTTGTGCTTCACATGTGAACTATTAGGTTTATTGTGGTTGGTTGGCGCCTATTTTGTCTTGAGTAGAAGAATTACATGACATTTGGCTTTGAAACTTATTTCCCTCTTCTCTAGTCATTGCCGATTATGTGCATCATGCTTCAATTAATTTTTTAACCCAGAGACACCCTGCACACTTTGTAGAGTGTTCAAATGTTGAGGCATTGAAGAGTAAGCAAGTTCTTTGCACTGGTGAGAGTTCTTTGTACAGTGAGTGTAGATGATTCTTGTACAGTTAGGAATATCTAGAGGGCACAGGCTTATATTTTTATTTCTTTCAGATACTTAGTCTGGAAAACTTGATTTTGTGGTATGTTTATTTGTCCTCTTGCTTTCAAATGATATATTGATAGTCCTCCCAACTGTCATTTACTAACAATTGTTCTTGTATTTTCAGTTGGCTTATATGTTTTGGATTCAGGGTTATAGACTCAATGAGGCTTATAGACTGCTTCTGGTAACTTTACTGAATCGTTTTTATTTTTTCATGCTTTAAGTAGGTGTATGAGGTTCTTGGTGTAGGATATCTTGCATGGGTCTGACCTTCCAGTATTTTTGATACTTTGGATCAAGCTAAAGTTTTTTTTTTTTATCTCTCTTTTTTCTTCTTTGGGCTTTTGTTCTAAGCTTATAAAGCATCAAGAAGTCTCTGGATATGATTGTTTCCATTTAGGGCATGTTAAGCCTATTTATCCTATTACATTCCTTAAATCAAGGTACATTTAGAAGTGAATTTATAGAAATCGTAATTTCCTAGCATGATGATCATGTAGTGATTCATGGGGTTAGATGAAACACAACTAGGTTGAAATACAACATATGTCTAACTTGTAGATGGCTGAGTTAGGGAGCTTGGCAGTTCAATCAGCTGTACATCAATTTTCTCTCATATGTTTGATTGCCATCTTAGATAATGATATATTTCCCGGCGTTTCTAATTTCTTAGCTCTAATAATGGTTAATTCTTTTGATTCAGTTTTAGTGAATTTGGTTAAAAGAGGAAAAACTGACAACAGCATATAAATTTATCTTTGAACGTTTTTTTTTCCTCGCAGAGCAAAAGATCATGCTTCCCAAAGTTGGATGCAATAAAAAGTGCAACAGCTGATATTGTGAGTCAATTTGCTCTGCGTTTCTGTTCTTATATGTTCTTCACAATTCTTGAACTGTGGTGTTTACTTCAGTTTATTTATTTTATTTAATTGTTAACATTCTGATGTCTTTTTCCTTGACCTGAAAGCTTTGTCATTGCTTAATGGTGAAAATTATCTGCTGATTTGAATGAGCACAAACTTCAAGTAAAAAGTATGACTTCAAAAGAGCTCTCTAGTCCATTGAAAGTCTTAGGGAGATTTTGCCTAGGAAATCATTGGCTGAAACCAATGAAGAAGCTAGCCTGCTGTGTTCTATAATAGATGTAGGAGGAAAAAGTGCCGGTGGTAAGCATGCTTAACAAAACCTTACACTCCCTTTCTCTTCCAATCATTGAAAAAATAATATAAAGAAAATTCTCTTTTGTTTTTGGGCAAACAATGCATAAAATATCCTGGAGTGCCTATCGCAAAACTGCCAAACAATCTCAGTTTGTAAGAATAGATTAACATGCTTCTTGAATTCCTGAAGCATATTATGCATATGTCAGGGGGCCTAGTTATACTTACTGATGTAAAGGAATGATAAAAAGAAATTTGTTGTATAGCTGGACGACTTCCTCGCTTCACTCAAATGAATTGCTTTATTAGAACCCAAGCTTTTGCCTTGCATGAGGACAAGTGATATGAGACGAGGCGATATTTTCTTGTTTATTTTATTATTGGTTAAAGTATACATTTGGTCCTTTAACTTTGTACAAGGTTACAATTTGGTCCCCTGACTTTTAAAAAGCATACTTTTGGTCCTTTAACTCTAAAATTGTTAAAAAAAAAATGATGACATTAAGATCTTAAATGTTGATAAAATATTCTCACATGTTAACATATTAAGCTTAATTTTTAAAACATTCATGACTGTTACAAAAAATCATTATTGAAGCCTAATGATTTTAGGGTTAAAAGACTAAATGTATGTTTTTTAAAGTTAAGGGACCAAATTAAAACCTTATATAAAGTTAAAAGACCAAATGTATACTTTAACCATTATTATTTGATGGTGTAATTTCCTTTGCTATTGATGAATTTGTAATTAATAATTAGTACTACCTCTGGTCCTTAATATGAGAGCTAGTTGACTAATTTGAATAGACTGAAGAAGTTTGTTAAGTTAGTTATTTATAATAAATAGGTGTTGTCATCCCTAGAATACCTTTTTTAATCATTTGTATTAGTTAGAACTATCATTTGATGGAATCTTTAGCATGTGCAACTAATACAAGGACTATTTTGGAAAAATGGATAAATATGAGAAACAAAGTGGATTGGGATTTTATATTTAGGACCAAATTGAAAAGTCAAATAGCTTTTATATTAAGAACCGGAAGTAGTATTATTTATGATTTAATTATTAATTATCTATAGAGGTGCTAGATCATAGGAATATGTTATTCCCTTATAATGTTTTTGTAAGTTGAAGATTTCTTATTCGGTTACCTATAAATATGTCTTGAGCCTGATGATACAATTGCTTCTTGATTATCAAGAAATCAAATTAACATTGAATTTTGAGAGTATATTGTTGTCTTAATTATTTCTTTTCCTCTCGTCCTACATCATCAGGTGACTGAGAGTGCAGCATGGAGCTTAAGTATATTGTATCACAATTGTTTTTCTTGACAATCCTGCTTATATAAACATGCATATAGTTTTTACATTCAGACCCAAAAAAAAGTTTTTATGGATTAGTTCATTAACCATCAGTTACTATATGGCAATCAAAGCTTACAGGCCTAAGAAAAAAGCTTGTCATGTTGACGTGGGAAGACAACAAGTGCTCTTCAGTTGAAGTTTCTGGACTTGATATTGGATGGGGCCAGGTGATGGTTGAGTCTTCTTGTTCAGCTTTTAGAGACATCTCAATTGCTTTATTAAAAAATGAATAGTGCTTCACGTTACCAACTTCTGAGTTGAGCCTGAGAGTTTTGCTTGATGGTGTGTGCAACTTTTCAAAATTAATGTCCTAATGTATAATGGTTAACTTTGGACCATTGAATTGATTTTGACCTGTTTGGATTGACTTCCTAGTTCGTTCTTCTGATTTGCAAAATTACTGCATTTATCTTTTCTCTGCACACCTGTCTGAAGGCACTTACGATGCAAACTATAAAGTGTCATTTCAAATTCTAAATATTTCACTTTCATATATATATATATATATATGATTTTAGAACCACTTGCTGTGATTGGCCCTGTGATATATCTTTGACCATGTAGACTCACTCAATGTATCCTGATTTTCGTTCAGAGAATGCCCCTGCATTATGATGACAAACAGGGTTTGTGGGTTCTCAAGAGGGAATTACCTGTAAGTCCACTTATCAATTGAACAAATTTGAATATCATGTTTGGTATTTATATTGGTGAAATTACTTGAGGCTTAAGCATTCTCTGAGGTTAAAATAGATAATAAATGTACAGAAAAAAGAAAGGCAGGGGAAAAAAGGGAAACTACCTTGTCAAACTGTCCGATTTTGTTTAGAGCTTCATATCATATTTCCTTGTTTCCATGATTGACATAGCAACCGAGATCTTAGAAGATTGATGAAGTGTTTGGAATTTGTAATTTTCAGTCGTGAATATCTTCTTAGAAAGCCTTAAAATCTTGACTCATCATTCTTTAGTATTGCTTTAAACCATGAAAGCGCCATATGGCTGAGGTTCTTACAATAGCTGTTTCATTTACTATTACTGTTGACTTTCTAAATTTAGATGTAATTTGATTGTTTGATAGCCAATTATGAAGCCTTAATGTCGAATGAAATAAGTGCCTGTTTTTGAACACTTCAGACGCTTGGGATACTTTATGAAGGTGTATAGGAAGGGTAGAAGTCAAATGTTGTATTTACTAGTTCTGGAAATTAGACAATTGTAGACTTGTGTTTTATTCATCGAATTGAAGATAAAGTTCCTTGTTGATCTATTTTCCAGGTAGGACATTATGAGTACAAGTACATTGTTGATGGGGAATGGACATGCAATCAGTATGAGCTTATGACCTCTCCCAACAAAGATGGCCATGTCAATAATTTTCTGCAAGTAAGGTTTTACGCTTTAATTATGAAGCTCGTAAATGAAAATTTAACTAATGGATCCAGAACTGAGATGCACACAATTTTTGACATATTTGAATCCGGAAAAGAGCAGGAAGTTACTGAACACCGCCCCCCCCCCCCACACCAAAAGAAGAATGCCTCATTAAATTTACTGTCGAGGGTTCTGTTAACCTTATAAGCCTCACCACATTGTGGGGGCTTTTGTTGAACATGGCAGTATTTTGCCGTGTTGGCTTCACCAGAGAAATTCTTTGGCAGATGAGATCATGGTAAAATTGACAGATCAAACCAACCTTAAACAAATCTATGGGATAGTATTATGTTTTTTAAGTGGGATTCACTTCTTACATGATTGGACATCATTGGTTTAATCTATTAAATTGAAAAATAGGGGTGATCTGCATTAGAATTTATCTCCACTGTACATTTCAAGTCATGACAAGTTTATGCATTGCTTCTGAATTATGAATTTGTTGCTCTTATCCTCTATGAAAAGGTCATTGATGATACCGACAGTGCTGATGCAGCCCTAAGGGAGAGGTTGATGGGTGATGATCCTGATCTCACAAAGGCCGAACGGCTGAGAATAAGACAGTTTCTTGAAGCTCTTCCTGATGAAGAACCATGAACCATGACCTCACTTATTTATATGTGAAGCATAGTGGATGTATATAGATAAATTGTCTCATGAAGGATGAATTTAAACCTTTTTTTTTTAAAATCCTTTTTTGAGGTTCAAGAAGTCATGAATTTAAACAGGAGACAAAAGCTTTCCGTTGCAAGTATGTTATTGTTTTACTGCATCTATTTCAATCTCAATTACGCCTCATGATAGGTCTGAAATATGTAAAGTAAGACAAGTACAATAGCTCCAGCTTTATTATTCCTTTTGAAATTGTAATAAATTTTCCAGGAAAGCAGCATGGATCTATGGCTATCTTGTGAAAATATGTTAGTGCTCTATAACAAAGACATATTGTTAGGTTTTTTTTTAGTTGGCTTGTTTGTCATCTGGTCTCTTTATAATTACAATATATCATAATTTTTTTGGGTACTATTTTAAGCAGAAAAGGTTCATCTGGCCACTGGCACTTGATCATGTTAGCAGTTAAAGATGAATTTTAATACTCAATTTAGACAAAATACAAAACTATGGGCTATGTTTTTTGGTAATTAGGGGGAGCTTTCGCTTTTAGTAGCGCAATAAGTATTTTTTGGATGAGTAGAGACAGGAAAGGATCCTAAGGCTTTTAATTTTTCTGTTGACAGGAAAGGATCCTAAGGCTTTTAATTTTTCTGTTGGGGAGGGGTGCTCTTATTTTTGTCAATGATAATCCCTTAGGTTTGATACAGGAGATAGGTAACCAATTTACCTATGTTAAAATTGTTTTAGTTTTAGTTTTTTTTTTCGGGTAAGATGTGTTTTAATTTTTTTTTTTAAGTATTACTAGGTTTTTTAAACATCTAGTCAGGGGTTTGATTCATGGTGATATGTATAAAGAAGGTTTTGTGATTAGTAACCCTTTTGAAAAGTTTACATGATGAGAGGATTGGTTCGGCTATTGTCAGTGGATATGTTAGGTTTAACCCCAAAAAAAAAAAAGTATCACTCTTAAATTACTTGTATTGGAAACTGTGTTTTTATTGAAATATTTTTAATATATGCAATCAATAAGAGAATTTAGAAAAAAAATATTAAATTTAAGAGATAAAATGAATTGAAATTTTATATTTAGAATAAAATAAATTTGTCTATTAGATTTTATATTTAGAATTGAGAGGATAGAAAATATTACTTTCAGTTTTTAATGTATGAGTTAGTTGACTAATTTAAATAGATTAGGAGAGTTTGTTAAGTTATTTATTTATAATAAATATGTGTTGTCTTCTATAAAATATTCTTGCTAATGACATGTATTAGTTATAACTACCATTTGATGAAACCTTTAACATATGTGATTATTACAAGAACTACTTTAAAAAATAAATAAATATACTACCTCCGGTCCTAATTATAAGGGCCAGTTGACTAATTTAAGGAGATTAAGAAAGTAAGTTGAGTTAGTTATTTATCCTAAACAGGTGTTGTCTTTCCTAAAATATCCTTGCTAATCAAGTGTATTGATTGGAACTATCATTATTAGAAGGGCTACTTTGGAAAAAAAAATGTATAAATATGAGAGACAGTGGATTGGAGTCTTATATTTAGGATCAAAATAAAAGTCAAACAGGGTCTTATATTAATGACCGGAGGTAGTAAGAGATAAAATGAACTGAAATTTTATATTTAGGATCAAATTAAATATCAAATTAGTTAGTAATTATAAAACTATTCTACATGTTTTTTTTTTTTAACCGGCAACTATGCTACATGTTTTAGTTGTTTGCAAGTGTTGATTACAAATACATATAGATGTGAAATGAATTAAAATTTATGTAATATGAAACATGGTTTACTCCAACTGCATTATTTGTTCTCTTTTGGACGACAATGAATTTGTGTCTTTATTGATGATGACAATGACATAGAGTTGTAATTATCCCAAAAAGTGGGGAAATGAAAAGGACAATAATGATATACTTGTTGGAGAAAAAGAACAAAGTACATAAATGATTCCCATATGAAATAATTAAAATATCTGACAAAATTTTGGGACCTCTTTGCCATAAATGATTTCGTTATCGCCAATGATGCAGCCCTCTGGTTTTATTAATGGACCTACGCCCCTCCCATACCATATGCATAAATATGTTCTATTTAATAATTTAATTAATTTTTATGGCCTAAATATTTTGATTAGTAATAAAATAAAATTTTCACGTACTAAATCAACCATGATAAAAAAAAATTCCTTTGATTTGTTTAAAATATAAAAGATTTCATGACATTTTATAAGCATGCAAAAATTTAATCTCGGTTTTTCCCCCTGCTTTTGGCCTAAATATTGAGCTTACAATCATTTGGCTCGCTAAATGATTTAATTAACTAAAAGGATGGGAAATTAAGACAATTAAATAAAATTATGTATATTTTCAATAATTATTTATATAAATTGAATCAGGGGAAGGAAAACAAGAGTCCTCACAAAAAAGGGTTGAAGTGCCATATATCTTCTACTGTGTGTAATATATTATCAATAATGTGCAACAATTATTAATACAGAAGTTATTTGCACACAACAGAAAATATGTTGCACACAGCGGAAGATATGTTATACTCAAAGATCATACTTACATATGTTCAAATTCATATTCTTTTAACCAATTAAATTTTCAAATAGAGATTTTTTACCAATTTTTTCAAAATTTTTTGATCCAAAATATAAGAGGTTGATGGAATAATTAATAATAGTTTTTTTTTTTGTTATAAAAGAGGAGTAAGAGTTAAATTTAGGAGAAAGAGGAGAAAATTCTCCAACCGCATTTTTAAATAAGAGCAAAATAAATAACTTTATCAATTTAAAACATATTTATTGACTTTACTGAGTTTTTTGGTTTGTGAGAAAACTTGATTAAGGTCTTATATTACAAATATATTTTAATTAATTCATCATAATTAAGAAATGATATTAAATAAAGTTATGACAGGGAGAAAAAAAAGAGAAAGAGTTAATCATTAATTATAAGGACAAAATTGACACATACTACCTCTACTTCTGATTTTTAATATAAGATTTAATTGACTAATTTAAAAAGATTAAAAAAGTTAATAAATTATGTTAAAGTAGTTATATGTATAATTTTTCTTCAAACTAATTTGCTTTACCTATAAATTTGATATAATTTAACTATACATATAAATATTTTTAGAGAAATTACGTAACATATGATATAGGAAAATTGGGGAAAACAACCTAATTGAAACTATAATTGGTACATGGGACTTCAAACTTTTTATTTGATATGCATACATCATTACACTATTAATTTACTAAAATGTCCTTAAAAAATTAAGAAGAAAAAAGGGCTTCCAATCCCAAGTTTCCTCATCCTTGAAACTTCCGGCCACTCGCACCAAAACCAACAACTCACACTCATTCCTCACTCAAAGCCATGAAACAAGCATCAGAAATGAAAACCATCGAACAGTAAAATCTAAACCATAGGAAATTGAAACCGCTGAGCAACATAAATCAAAAAAATCCAAAGACAGTGAATATCAAACACAGATCTGCGAATGATTTGAAGATGGCAGCTATAGAAGATTATTGTAGAAATTGTGAGCTTTATGAATATTGATGACCATAATAGATGCGAGATCCACTGGGGGACACTCGAATCCAAAGACCTACAAATTAGTTGTTCAAACGGGGTGATATATTATCTGTATGTGCAAATGAAAATCCCTCTAAGTATAATTGATCTTTCATTGTATTCTCCTAAAGCTAAGTGCAATCAAACTTCAATAGCGCGTAACATATCATCTATATGTGCAAATAAAATCCTTTTAAATGCAATTGATCTTCTATTATGTTTCCTAAAGTTAGGTGCAACCAAACTTCAATAGAGTGCAACATATCATCTGTATGCGTAAATGAAAATCTCTTTAAGTACAATTGATCTTCCATTATATTCACCTAAAATCAGGTGCAATCAAATTTCAATAAAGTGCAACACATCATCCATATATGCAAATGAAAATCTCTCTAAGTACAACTGATCTTCCATCGTGTTCGCCTAAGGTTAGATCCAACCAAACTTCAATAGAGTACAACACATCATTCATATGTGTAAATGAAAATCTCTTTAAGTGCAATTAATCTTCCATTGTGTTTACCTAAGACTAAGTGCAAACAAACTTCAATAGAATACAACACACCATCTATATGTACAAATAAAAATCCCTCTAAATGAATTGATTTTCCATTGTGTTTCCTAAGGCCAGGTGCAATCAGACTTCAATAGAGTGCAACATATTATTTGTATGTGCAAATGAAAATTTCTTTAAGTACAATTAATCTTCCATTATATCCACTTAAAGGTATTTTGGTCTTTTCTCTTATAATACCTATTTAGACTAAATGATCTCAGCCTCTCACAAATTTGTAGGGACCAATTCCCAAATAAATTTCTAAACTAGTATTTTTTTCCCAAATTTTCTTATGATATAATTAAGTAATTTAGTAATTTTTTTAAATTTTTTTAAATTAGTCAATAGAATCTTATGTTTAAGATCAAAAGATAGTAATCATTAATTATTTTTTAAGTCACTTATATTTTATACCAAACCATTCTTGTACTAACAACTTATATCAATGTATTAACCATATACTCCAGTATCATATATCGATATGCACACCCCCTCCTGTGATAATTATAGGACACTTTTTTAAAGCCCCACATGACCTTAAATATAGGGCAAATATTAGGTAGTTCAGTTTTTTTTCCATTCTTGTCTCTCCTTAATTACAACAAGTCGTTTGCATGCTTTAGATTCTTAGAGAGTATTATTAATTTAAATGACGAGTTAAATTGAAAAATCATATTTTATTACAAATTTAAGGATGTAAACCCCCATTCACTTAGAGCTGTGAAATTTTAAGATTATTGCTCTCATCCTATCATAGTTTGATAATAAATATCCTAGGTTCATACTGTCCATGTCTTATTTCAATTCAATGTAAATATATGAGACCCACCATAATCATATTAAATTAAATCTAAAATCAGAACATTTTTTAATATTTAAAATCAACTATGTCTCCTTTTTGAAATGCATCACATCACAAGAGAGTGTTCTAATCTTTGTTTTTCTTTTGAGGATTTTTTATAATTTATTAACTACTCAAATAATAATTTACTATAAAATAAATACGACGATAAGAATAGAAATATGTTTAATGTCGACTGTTCTTAAAACAATTCTGGCGGCTGGTTATTAACTAGAAGTTTTCTGGGGACCCTGGGCCATATTACACCACCATGAATAATTGGTGCATTAACATCTATGTAATAAATATGTCTCAATAAATATACTTACAAGGTTTAGCTAAGTCACGTCATTATTTTTAGCTAAGTCACGTTATTAAATGTCTTCTCAAGCAAACTAATTTATTTACCAATAATATTAGTGTTTCTTGTTGCGTAAATTTTTCTTGAATTATGCTAAAATACAGAAATCTAATGCTTTTTTTTTATTAAGTGATAAATATATTTCACTAGTTTGAGGTTAACTTTAGCGATGAGGGTAAGATGAGTAAATTAGAGATCAAGGGTTTTAATTCCCAAAAAAAAAATCCCTTAACTTAATAAATCTTTCATAGACAAAAAAAATATAATAGAAATGTTCAAATACATAATGTCGAGCAAGTAGCATATAAATAAAACATTTCAAATAAAAATTAAATTAATATGTTGAGTGATTCATAATTTTTGAAGGTTGGCAAGAAAAGTTGTTTTACAAGGAATATTTATTTATCAAATTTATACTATTTTGGAAATTGAAGATTTGAAGGGATACTACCTCCGATTCTTAATATAAGACCTCATTTAGTTTTTATTTTGGTTTTAAATATAAGACCCCAATCTACTTTGTCTATTATATTTATGCAATTTTTTCTAAGATAGTTCTTCTAATAATTGTAATTTTAGCTAGCACACTTGATTAGTAAGAATATTTTAGGAAATACAACACCTATTTATTATAAATAACTAACTTAACTTATTTTCTTAATTTTCTCAAATCAGTCAACTAGCTCTTATAATTAGAACGGATGTAGTACAATACTCTTTTCATCTCAAAATATTTAGATTTTCATTAAAGTATTAATTATTCTTTTTTGACAATTTCACTAAAAAGTAACATTATTTTAGTGATTACTGTTAATAAGTTAGAAGCACTTACTTTAGGTCTTATGATAAATAGAAATATTTTAGTATTAA
Organism: Neltuma alba; assembly: GCF_004799145.2. NCBI lineage: Eukaryota > Viridiplantae > Streptophyta > Magnoliopsida > Fabales > Fabaceae > Neltuma > Neltuma alba. Next base: position 93,574 of record NW_021637623.1, on the reverse strand, counting down.
GCTTCGGTAAAAATTAAGTCATAATCTGTATCAACAACTTCAAAATAATAATTATTTTGAAATAGATTAAGTATGTTTTATAAATAAATTCCATAAATGTGTTAAAATACAGCAACTGGCAAAAAAGGGGTTAAAATACAGTAAAGTTTCAAGACCACGAACGCAAGAAGTTGATGATTTGTAAATTTAGGAAATATAAAAAGTTAACTTGTAAATTCTTATGTAAAATTTGAATAAAGTACAATTTACTAATAGTCTTTTATTTAAGAATTATTCGTAATTTTGTTTTTTCCCGGGGTATTTTGGGGATGGTATGAGCGCGTTTATGTCAGAACCTAGGATTTATCGCTAATGAAGCACACTCATTCACAGCTCATTGCATTAATCAAAGAGGCCCCACACAGTTTCTCTTTCTCATTAACACGCGCTTTGACTAATTTATAATGTGGTGGGGAAAAAAATATTTTATCATACTTATGAAAAATATTAATTTTTATTAATTTTTATCTTAAAATATAATAATTTTTCAATTTTATTCCTAATAATATATCTTTTTTAAAAGAAAATAACAATTTACAGAACACCACGTTATTGTAATAAATTTAATAAAATGACTTATACTAAGGACATCAAACTCTCTCTTACAATTATAAGGGTATGTTTTAGAAAATAACAATTAATATTGTCTTGGAATTATAAAGTGACATATATAAATACAAAAAAAGTTTTTCCCTTAAAAATGAAATATAAAAAGAAGTGAATGAAATATTTTACTATTTTTGTCCCCACTATTTCTTATTTTCTAATTTCCTTTGTTTTTAAGTGTTCCTTTTTACCACCCATTGCAAGGCATGGGGTTATTTAAATTTAATGCAGTATTTAACCAAAATTTAGATGCCCTATAGTTATGTGTTTCATTTGATCAATCATGAGCTCGTTTCATTATTACTGTTGTATTTCTCCGGTCCTAAATATAAGACTCCTATGTAGGAGTCTTATATTTAGGACTGGAGGATTAATTTTAAAACCAAAATTTAGCAAAATAATCCATTTCCCATTTTTGAGTAAGGGTGTTCACGGGATGGGACGGGACCAGAACAGGCCCGTCCCGGTGAACAGGGACGGGACAAGGTTTTAGTCTCGTGTCCCGTCCCGTCCCGGTCCTGATCAGGACGGGACGGGACGGGATGTCTCGTTCCCCCTTTTTTTAAAAAAAATATATTATAATTTTTCATATGAATTTTTTTTATGTTATAATGCTTATTTTTTATTGGGCTTCTAAAGATAAAAATATTATAAAAAATATTATATAAAAAGCTCAATTATATAGTATAAAAAAAGTGTACAAACAATACTGTAAAAAAAATACAGTAAAAGAAACACTATATAATGACTTTATGAATTATTTTATTGAGAAAGGAGATATTGTTGAGATAATACTACAACTTAAGAGCTAAAAATCACTATAAAAATAATAATAATAATAATAATTATTATTATTATTAATAAGTAAATTAAATAATCTAATAATTATTATTAATAAATAATTTTAAAAAAAAAATACCCCGGGATGGGACGGGATGGGACAACCCCGTCCCGCGTCTCGTCCCGTCCCGAACTCACCGGAGCCGGGACGGGACGACCGAGACGGGACAAATTGAACACCCTTATTTTTTAGGGTTTATAATCACATGCTACTCATCAGGTCTCATATAAAACCCATTTTATAGTGTAAATTATATTACAAACTAAATTTTATATTTATGACTGAAGAGAAATAGTAAATGTTAATACTACAAAGTAGTAGGTTGAAGAGTTTGACGTAGCAAGTATAAGAAACTTAATTTAAGTATTATGCTCTCTTTCTCTTCTTTTTTTTTTGCCGGTTGATGCCAAGTTTTTAATTTTTCTTTTGGTGAATCAAATTTTAAATTTTTAAATAATAGGTGAGTGGATTTGCTTCTAACGGAGAAAACCATTAATTAATATAGTACTCCTCCGATCCTAATTATAAGACCCAATTGACTTATTTGAGGAGATTAAGGAAGTAAGTTAAGTTCGTTATTTATAATAAATAAGTGTTGTCATTCCTAAAATATCCTTGCTAATTAAGTATATTGGCTAAAACTATCATTATTAGAAGGATTATCTTGGAAAAAAATACATAAATATAAGAGACAAAATGGATTAGGATCTTATAATTAGGATCAAATAAAAAGTCAAATGGGGTCTTATAATAAGGACCGGAGGAGTATAAGCAGATTGTGCCAAATCTTCGGTAAAAAAAAAAGAAGCAGATTGTGCCAAATATTTGACCGGTATTTTAATAAAAAAGTTAATCCCTAAAAAAATACGGAAAACACAAAACAAAAACCAGAATCAGAAGAGGCAGAGAGGGCGGGGGAGAGAGAGGGAGTGGTTCAGTAACATATTCACGTTGACAAACTCGGCCAAAGGCGAGGCCAATGCCATAGCCAACTCTCACACCACTTCACATTCCTCCTTCACTTTCTTCTTTCAATTTCCGTTCTTTCTGAACTTTTCCGTCACTTTCTCGGGAAAAATTCTTCCCACATGGCTATTTCCCGCAGCTCATCTCTCCTTCCCGAGATCGATGATAATACTGGTGGGAATGGCGGTGCTGGTAATGACGTTGGCTTCCATTCGATCCGCGATCGCTTCCCCTTCAAGAGGAATCCTACTCACTTTCGTGACCGGCCCAGGGCCTGCCCCGATCGCCAATTGCCTCGAACCAGTCGATCCCATCTCAACACTCGCTTCAATCGCAAGGGGCTGCTTTGGTTATTCCCTTTTAAAGGGAAGTCGGGTTTCTACGCTATGATTATCTTCGTCTTGTTCTTGTTTGCTTTGGCGTCCATGGTGTTGCAGAGCTCGATCATGTCGGTGTTGAGACAGGCCAGCGAACGTGGAAGGCACTCACCGCCGAATATGAAGTTCTTGACTACGTTGAAGTTTGTGCCTGGGAGTTTTATGCTGGGAGATGGGCTTGATCGGGTGCGTTTGTTGCCGAGAATTGGTGTTCGAGCACCCAGAGTAGCTCTTGTAAGTCTCATTTGTCTTTAGCCGGGACACTTTTGATATTCCAGACGTGTTTGTTCTTTCTTTTCTTTCCTCTCATTCTTTCTTAGTGCAATGGCAATGTTTTCCCAGTATCTGTGGCAATGGCAAATGGTCGCTACATTTATTGAGGCTAAACAGAATCGAAGGTGTCTTGTGTAAATTAGATATCTATAGCTTAAATATATTCCTAATTGGATTTGTGCTAGAAACATGTGAATATAGGTACATTATTAAATACAATTAGTTAAAATGCTAACTTTCCATTCGTCCATGGGAAGGCCAATAACGAATAATTGAACTGAATTAAAAGTCAAAACATATAGAATGATCGCGTGTAAATTAATCAGAAAGAGAAACTTTGAAGGATTACTGTCCAAGTCGAATTTAGTTATTTGTCACAGTGAAGTATGGAAAGCAAACAAAGATGTCTTCTTTCCTTGAAATGGAACTGGCATCATTTGCAAGTCTATTGGCTGCATGTTCGAAGTTAGACTTGATATCATCTTGAGTATTGTTCAGATTTTGCGGAAAATGAAGAAAAGATTATTCTTTTTTGGACACTGATGAATATTTTGAAATCACTTTATATAACAGGGTTGGCCAGTTTAACAGAGTTTATCTAGTTATGTGATAAAAGTTCTCCCTTAGTCTTTACTTGACTTACTAAAGAACCCAAAAAATTTCATTTTATAGCTGCTGAGCTTAATGAATAGAAGCTTCCATCTAATTTTAACTCAAGATAAGTTGGGGTTTAATCATGCAGGTCCAAAGAATTAGTTGTGTGCAATTTTTTTAATGCTTATGTAATTTTATAGTTATTATCTTTTAGAGATTTCATTGGACCCTATGTTCTGTTATGTGATTTTATGGGAAATATGGCTGTGCCAGAGTCCTGTTGGATACTACGTGGGTTAGGACAGTAGACCAAAACCTTTGGTGTGCTCGGTTTTGTCTGATACTGTGTTCTGAATGTAAAGCTTTATTCTTCCCTACTAGTTATTTAACTAAAAAGAAAAAAAGACAGAAAAGAAGAAACCATACATCTTTTACTGCAGATGAGAAACCCATTGTACATTATGGGTTAGGACAATATTTAAATATTGGTTCTATTTTGGATTGTCAAAGCATAAAAAGAAATGGTTTCTAGTTTGTTATACGTATTATAACTATCTCATACAGTCTTATAAGACTGCTTGTGGTAGGTTCTTCATTTTCCAGCCTTGTTTTATTATCATTCTCTGGGGTAATGTCTTATTCTCTCTGGTGTATCTTTCTTTCTATGTAATGAAAGTTTCTTTGTGCATAAAAATAAAATCTTGATTTTGCACATATTTGTTGAATTTCTTGCACCTTGCATATTTATCAGTGCTTGTTTCATCTTTGTCAGATTTTAAGTCACATGAAGAAAGATCCCCAGTCATTGATGTTAGTTACTATAGTTCAAAATCTGCAGAAACTGGGTTATGTTTTTAAGGTGAGTCACTGTTATTTTCTTTATGATATATTAAGTTTTTCATTGAAGCCGATGGTGCTTTATTCAAAACATAGACATGATATCCCAGTTAGCAAACAATGATATACAAATCCTTGTCAGAGTGAGTTACTCCTGAAATGGATTGGCTAGCTTGTTCATTTTTCTACCCTTGAATTGTTACTAAGCAAATATTTTGAGTAGTCTATGCATTTCGTTTTCATGTGGGTTTACAGGTATTTGCAGTAGGGAATGGAGATGCACACTCAATATGGGAGAAAATAGATGGTCGTCTCTCATTTTTAAGTCCAGAGGACCAAGGCCAGATCAATTGGTCAATGTAGGTGTGAATTTTATGTTATTTACTTTTTGCCTTTTATTTTTAGGGTTTATCTTTATGACCTCATTTTAGTGCTTTGCTCATATTCATTTTAAGATTATTTATCTCGAAGACATTGTGGAGGGAGTGGAAAGCCTTTTTGTGTTGATGGTCTTTCTTCTTAAGTCTACTTTTATGTCAGTCTACTTCCCCCTTTGGATGTTAGGGTTCAGTTCAGGGTTACCTGTTTATACACATGCACCTTTTGTACCAGCATAATTTTTATGAAATTATTGTTTGTTGTAAGTTGACATAGATGATTAATTTTTTCTGTTCCTCACAGTTTTGAAGGTGTCATTGTTGACTCTCTAGAATCAAAGAAAGCCATTTCAAGGTGGGTTTTCAGCCTATCTAACACCTGATGATTGTTGTTAAAATATTAGATCTCTTGGCTTGTGTAGAGAAATCATGTGGTTATTGATTTAGATCTGTAGGAGTTGAAATAGTGTTGCAACCTTTTTATTGTATTTTAAGTGTCCATCTCATAATTTCAGCAGGAATTTGAAAATTCTACCATGTGCATGAGATGACCTTGGGAGAGGTTGTTCCCGTGGATGTGATTCCTAATTAGGTTTACTTAGCATATCGTGAACGAGATTTAATGTTTTGAGGTCAAACTTACTTCAAAACTAAATATAAGGGAGGGGAAATGAATAAATATTAGCCGCCTTTTGTTAAAAACATAAGCTTTTGATTTTTTCTATTTTATTTTTTTATTTGTTTTATGCCAACCCTTCCATTTAAAAATTTTCTTGAGAAAATTCTAGATGCATTCATCCTCAACTACATCTTGATATATGGTTGACCTCTCATGGAGGCCCTGACGTTGTTTAAAAGAAATTATCATCTAAACTTGATGGCTGGAATTCCTGTACTCTTACGTTTGCTTGCTTGTTGGTCTTTTGGTGTTTATAATTCCCAGCACAGACGTTCTGGGAATTTAATACGTGGAAATGGGTTGGCATGGTGGATGTTTTATATGGTGGTTAGGGTACAGACGCTTTTATTGCTATTCTACCCCTCATATTTTCAATATGAGAAATAATTAAGTGTCCCTAGAATTTATATGGTTCCAATATCACTAGGCAGAGTTTGGTAATCTGGATCTGTAGCTGTGAGCCTTCTGTCTCTCGTGTCACACATGTTGTGATGCATTCATGTGCTGTGTTTAGTGAGTTTTATGTTTTTGCAGCCTTATGCAGGCGCCTTTCTGTTCAGTACCAGTTATATGGATTATTCAACAGGATAATCTTTCAAGTCGCCTCAAGCTTTATGAGCAAATGGGCTGGGAGCATCTTGTTTCTCATTGGAGAAGTGCTTTTGGAAGAGCCAGAGTCGTTGTGTTCCCAGATTTCACTTTCCCTGTAATGTTGCCCTTTAATACACACAATTACACGAGCATTCACATTATTAGACTTGTCCTGATTGTTTCTAAGTCGGTTCTTAGAATTTATTTCTTCTGTTGTCAGATGTTATACAGTGTACTTGACACTGGAAACTTTTTTGTGATTCCGGGATCTCCAGTGGATGTGTGGGCTGCAGAAAGCTATAGTAGGATCCATTCCAAGGATCAATTAAGAGATCTTAGCGGGTTTCATAGAGATGATATATTGGTTGTCATTGTTGGGAGTTCTATCTTCTATGACGGTTTGTCTTGGGACTATGCCGTGGCAATGCATGCTGTAGGACCTCTGCTGTTAAAATATGCAAGAAGAAAGGATTCATCTGAATCATATAAGTTTATTTTCTTATGTGGCAATTCCACTGATGGTTATGCTGATGCGTTACAGGTAGAATTTCTTCCAAGTTGTGCATCATATTAGGGAGTTTTAAGTTGGAACCACTAAATTCATGACGGAGCATGCTCTTACCTTTCGAACTAATATTTTGCCAGTATCATTTTGAAACTAGAAACGTTGAATATGGGCTTTCTTGATTGCATGACTGAAAATGTGTAATCTTAATTATAAGTCGCCTTTAGTGTCATAAGTTTGACTTTAGACATATTGTCCTGGAAATTGTTTACTAAACCCTTTAGCATTTGGTGCAGAAAGTTGCTTCAAGCTTGGGACTTCCTGATGATTCTTTAAGGCATTATGGCCTGAATGGTGATGTTAACAGCGTGTTACTCATGGCTGATATTGTTCTTTATGGTTCTGCTCAAAATATACAGGGTTTTCCTCCATTACTAATTAGAGCAATGACTTTTGGAGTCCCTGTCATTGCACCTGATTTTCCAGTCTTGAGAAAATATGTGAGTTCGGTCAAGTTCTTCCTTCTTCCTTTCCCCCCCCCCTTTTTGTTGATTTCTGTGATCATGTTTGCTTCTTTCTTTTAACTCATAAAGAGCTTCTATCAACTCACAGATAGTTGATGGTGTCCATGGGATATTTTTCTCTAAACACAGTCCAGATTCTTTGATGAGTGCCTTTTCACTTTTGCTTTCCAATGGAAGACTCTCAAAATTTGCTCAAGCCATTGCTTCATCTGGAAGACAGCTAGCTAAAAATGTGCTAGCTTTGGAATGCATAACTGGATATGCAAGGCTTCTGGAGAATGTACTCAGTTTTCCATCTGATACTTTGTTACCTAAACCTGTTTCTCAGCTTGAACAGGGGTTGTGGGAGTGGAATTTGTTTGAGAATGAAATTGATCTTGGTGCTCATATGCAAGGGGCTGATGATGAGTCCGCTGGAAAAGTTAGCATTGTCTATACCCTTGAGCAGGACTTGGCTGGTGTAAGTAATGCAACGAACGTCCCTGAGCATGAAACTGAAGTTCCATTTCATGATATCCCAACCAAATTAGATTGGGATATTCTACAAGAAATCGAAAGATCAGAAGAGGTTGAGATGCTTGAAATGGAAGAGGTATGTCGTCTTGCAACTTCAGGTTTTACTTTGGACTTCCTTTCTGCCTGCTTTTTTTCCATTGTCTGTGTATTTCATTGGAGACTGAGGGATCAAGAATATCATTTGTTCCTTTTGTAGCTTGAAGAGAGGATGGAAAGACATGGGGGCATATGGGATGTGATCTATCGTAATGCTAGAAAATCTGAGAAATTGAAATTTGAAGCAAATGAAAGGGATGAAGGGGAGCTGGAGAGAATGGGACAACCAGTGTGCATTTATGAGATATACAGTGGGTCTGGAGCATGGCCGTTCTTGCACCATGGTTCTCTGTACCGTGGGTTAAGTCTTGTGAGTATTATAGTCCACATTTAAAATTTTTACCATGTGAAAATTTTAATCTCTTCCATGCTCTGTTAGAGCCTTATTTTTCACTTTATAAATGACCTCAGGGTTGTTCACAAAATATCTTTTCTTTGACCCATGTAATTATTCTGCCCTCTTGAATACCATGTCTAAGACATGTAAACCAAACTTTGGGTGCTCTTATTTTATTTCTTTGCCTCAATAACTCGGAGGGAAGAGGACCCCTCGTCTACCCTCCTTTTCTCTTCATCACCATTGGTTCACAATTCCAATGGTCCAGATTTACCATTTTATGAAAATAAATATTATTGTTATTTTACTTAAAAAAATACTTCAATAAATTTGAGCTACTAAAATTTGATCTGAACAGTTCACAATTGTAATGAAAGAAAATTGAAAATAATTTTTTTTTCCAATTTTCTTTCACTAGAATTGCAAACTGTTCATATCAGATTTTAACAGTTTAAATTTATTTATTTATTTTTTTATCTAAAATTATAATAATATTTAGTTTCGTAAAATGTTAAATAGAACTATCAAAATTTTAATCCGGTGGCGGTGAAATAAAGGGTAGGGGAGGGGAACCTGGGCCAACTCAGTCAAGGCATGAAAGTTTTGCACTAGTTACAAGGTGATGGCTTCCTTGTTTCTAGATGACTGAATTTTCGTTTTGTTACTCTTGTATAACTATGTGGATGATATAAGTACTCCTGTAAATTCTTTGACATATTCTGTGATCAATAATGATGTGCTTGTTATGGCAGTCTAGAAGGGCACTAAGACAATGGTCAGATGATGTGGATGCAACTAATCGTCTGCCTATTTTGAATGACACTTACCTTCGCGACATCCTCTGTGAAATGGGGGGCATGTTTGCAATTGCAAATAAGGTAGATAGCATTCACAGGAGGCCTTGGATTGGGTTTCAGTCATGGCGTGCTGCTGGTAGCAAGGTATTCCTTATTTTCGTTTAACTCATTGCACCATTTTTACTCTACAGTTGCTTTTGCAATCATTGCTTAGTACATCTTTTGCAAAGCAGGTAGCATTGTCAGCGGAAGCTGAAAGGGCTTTGACAGAGGCATTAGTAAATAATTCAAAAGGAGATGTCATATATTTTTGGGCACACTTGGACATTGGTCGGGGTCTCATAGGAAGCAGTAATGCACCTACCTTTTGGTCGATGTGTGACATCTTAAATGGAGGCAACTGCAGGTATGTAAAATATGGCTGTACTGTTATACATACATCGTGCTCATTGCACTGTTTTAGCTACTAAATATTTTGAATGATCACCCCACTTGCTCCTATACGTTATATCCTAGAGTTATCCAGTTTTAGTCTCAGTATCTGCATATAACACTTGTGTTTAGGAATTATGACACTGCAGAGCCTATGCTTAAAAAATGAGACTAGTTTTATCATAATGATTGTAGCATGATAACGAGATTCTGGACATGAAGTGACCCTATTGTGATCACCAACCCAGAAGACCTCAGCTATGTACTTCCAATATATATTCTTAAACTTTAGATCTTGGAGTAACTTCTTCAAACATTTCTAACATTTATGCTTCAAAAATACATTCAGAACTGCTTTTCAAGATGGCTTCCGCCAGATGTACGCATTGCCACTACAGGCGGAGGCGCTTCCTCCTATGCCAGAAGATGGTCATTATTGGTCAGCCTTACACAGCTGGGTGATGCCAACTCCGTCTTTCCTGGAGTTCATAATGTTCTCACGGTGATTAACAGATCAATTTAGTTTTTACAACAGTAGGTTAGTTGAAGGAATGCACCTTTCTCTGAATTAAACTAATGTGATTAGTCAATGCAGGATGTTTGTCGATTCCATTGATGCTCTGCATACAAACTCCACCGATTCTAATATGTGCTCATTAGGGTCTTCAGAGATTGAAGTAAGTTGTTAGCTTTTGCTCTTGAGGATTCATTATTTGTTTTCATTCTCATGTTTGTGTTTCCTACACAGCGGAAGCACTGCTACTGTCGAGTTTTGGAACTTCTCATCAACATATGGGCCTATCATAGTGCACGGAAGATGGTATACATAGATCCCAACACTGGTACCATGGTAGAGCAGCACCCGGTCAAACAGCGCAGGCCTTATATGTGGGCTAAATACTTCAACTTCACTACATTGAAAAGCATGGATGAAGATTTAGCTGAGGCAGCTGATGATGGTGACCATCCAAGGGATATTTGGTTGTGGCCGTTAACAGGAGAAGTGCACTGGCAAGGGGTCTATGAAAGGGAGAGGGAAGAAAGGTACAGGCTGAAAATGGATAAGAAGAGAAAACTGAAAGAGAAACTGATTGAAAGAATGAAACATGGTTACAAGCAGAAATCACTTGGACGATAGGAAAGGCTATACCTGGACTTCACATATCAAATACTAAAAATCCTCTATCCGTTAGTGAATTGCTAAACTTGCTAATAAATCTGGTCAAATGACCTTTTTTTATGATTCAATAGCAAAGTTGGCAATTCACTAACAAAAAAGTTAATAGATTTAATGGATTTTGATACACGAGGGATCAGAGGAAGGATAAAAATCAATTAGGGACTCGCTTGAAAATAAATCCATTTGTGAAGGATCAAAATACAGTTTTAGTCCCAAGAGCTAAACTCTTTTTTGACCTGACAGATCAACTGAACCCAGTTTTGCTTGACTTGGAGAAGTTTTGATTCTAACCATATTGGCAGAAACAGGATTCCATTTCTTTCTTTCTTTGACTGAATAGATATAACTTTATGAAGGGAGTATGAGAAAAGGGCGAGATAGACAGAGCAAAGGACTTTCTCAGTTAGCTGCTGCTATTGAATAGTTTCATGGCCTTTTTTACATTGGTCATTTTGTAGCTACTGCACACAAGATAGGTATAAGACTGCCCAAAGTCTTATAGAAATTCTTTATCCAGTTAAGGGACATTGAAATTTAGCATAAAGTTGTATTCTTTCATTTCTGTATATTATTCATCATTATTAGTGGCGATTTTGTCTAGAATAATGGCTGGATTTTCTTGTGGACAGTTTGTTACTTTACTCCCAATTATAATTTATGCTCAGTTTCATATATAGTACTCCTCCGGTCCTTAATAACACCCATTTAACTAATTTGATTAGATTAAGGAAGTTAGATAAATTAGTTAATTATAAAAAATGTGACACGTTTTTCCTAAAATACCATAATCATCTTTTTTAATACCTCATTTTCCTCTTCTACTTGATTATGGTTGAAGGAGTATCTATAGGGGTAATTTAGAGAAAATTGATAAATATGATAAATGGGTCTTCTATTTAAGACCAAAATCAACTCACCAATTGGGTCCTATATTAAGGATCAGAGGAGTACTTACTACCAAACAAGGAGATCTCCTGATATTTGAAATTTTTGGCGGAGCTCTAACTCCTATACATGTTTTTGGCGGAGAATAAGGAGGTTGACTACGTGAACCGTACAATGCTAGTGTGCTTTATCAATAACCAATTCTCTAGATGGATTATTAATAAAAAAAATCTCATTTGATGGCCTTATGGAATGTTCTTTTTGGTTTTTTTCTTCGGAGACGCCGTACTGTCTAATTTTTTCTTCTCACCGGCACCGCCAAGGTGCCTGGAAAAAAACATTCAAAGCAGAGAAGTAAATGTTTACTTTGCATGTAAATCTAATTATTACCTTCATTCCATTCTCTTTAATCAAAACACGGCATATAAAATAATTCAATGCCTTTGATAAAGAAGCTGGATCCTCCAGCGTAAAGGGTAGGGACAAAACGTGCAAGTTCCATACAATCAACATAGATCGTCAGAATATCACAGCTGCATGGGATACGAAATATGGGAATAGTTTACAAAAAGCTCACATTGGCAGGCTTAATTCAGAGACAAAAGGGTTTGTTGTTTCCCTAAATAAACAAAATAAATAAATAAAAAGGGTTTGTTCCGACAGTTCAGAGAGGCATAAATCAGATCAGAATGATATGAAGGACAACACCGTTGGAATATATCTGTGAACTGTTCAAAAGGAAGATTCCAAGTCTATGGCATGTGGAAAAAGCAGAGTTATATAAGCTGAATTGAATCTCAATATTACTATCTTCCTTGTTTCCCCATTTTCTTTGAATAAAGAAAAATCGAAGTCTTCTCTCTGGGACATCTTTCTTATTTCTCCGTAGTGGCTAAATAATTAACCATTCTCTCTTTAATGAAAGTAAGTTATATGTACAGAATTATAGTAATATTCCGAGAAAGTAATATATTCAGTAAACACAAGTGCAAGATAATAGTTATCGATCGTTGAGTTAGAAAAAAATACTTTATATATATAGTATATACTCATAGTATTTAAAATTTCATGCCCAAAGTGCTAGTTAATTAGAATCGTCGAATATAAACCGCCAACAGTTGTTGGTCTTAGTGGAAGGCTTTTAACTTTTTTTTTTTTGGTTAAAGTATAGGTTTCTTTCTATTGAAGGTAATCCTCTTCGAGGTACAATTGGATACTAAATGTGAGCACCTCTCCTAGCAAAGACTCGAACCTTGGTTCACCATGTTGTGAGAACTTGCCCTTTCTATTAGATCCAATCCCTATTGGTGAAAGGCTTTAACTATTGAAACATGAAATTTTACGTTCACGTAAATGTAGAAAACATTTTTGGGAGGACTACATCCAATTTGACCTAACAATACTCAAATATGACTGCATATGAAAAAAAAAATTGTAAAATGTAAACTGATGATTCTCTTTTCAATTAGGATAGCCCTTTAGTTCTTTTGTTAATTAGGTTCTAGAAAAGAATTTTAGATTCCTCCAAAATCTGCTCTTGCCATAAATTATGTAGATAGTACTCCTGTGATCCTTAATATAAGACCTATTTAATTAATTTGATTAGATTAAGAAAATTAGATAAGTTAGTTAATTATAAAAAATGTGAAATGTTTTTCATAAAATACTATAATTATCTTTCTTAATATCCTTCCTCCCTCACTTACTTGATTATGGTTGATGGAGTATTCATAAGGGTAATTTAGGAAAAATTAATAAATATGAGAAATAAGTCTTCTATTTAGAATCAAAATTAACTTAACAATTAGGTCATATATTAAGGACTAAAAGAGTAATTGTTATTGAAATTTGACCTATCAAACTATATAATTGTCTTCACCAAAAAAAAAAAACTATATAATTGTAGCCATTAGTCTACCAAACCCACCACCCACGAAGTTATTATCCGCACTGATTTACCACATCAATTAAAGATCATATTAACAATTTCAACCTGTTGTATTCAATGTTTTTAAACCAACTAGGTAGAACATTAATTGTTAAAATAAATAAATAAAAAGTAAATCCCATTTTTCATGCCCTATGAATAATATAAATTTATTATAAATTTTACATTTTACATTATATAGCATGCACTTGTAAGTAGATGTAACTCTCAATTAAATTATATGTGCCTTTTTTTTTTTTTTTTTGCTTTTACAACCAACAAACAACGATGGACATCAATGACAATAACTAGTGCAGAAGATCATTTCCAAAGTGGATGGAAAATCACTAGGAACAACTGATATAGAACAACTGTGTCTATACTAGTTGGAGAAGTAGTGATGTTATGGTTATTCTTTTAATTTCTTTGATAATGCCATAAAAAAATTTTTAAAAAGTACATCATAATTGGTGTAGATCTACCTAACTAGATGGCTAACACTAATCTTAGTTTCCCTAAATTCAGTAATATAGGTGGGCATACGTTTGTAGGTCAACCACTCTAATTAGATCTCCTATATATATATATATATATTCACACTGATTTAATGCATTCAGAAAATGACACAAGAGTACTTGATTATATATATATATATATTTATATATATAGGAAACAGATGAAAACATGGTAGAAAAGGGTTATTAATTACTTCTACAATAATAATCCCTATTTCTATTGAGTTCTCAGTATCCATATTATTTCATATTTACACCAATTTTATCTTTAATAATTTTCCCTCCCTATATCTCTCTAATTAAATGCAGTATATGCATTCATTTTTATGAATATTAAATAAAAATCAAATTAAAGTCTAGATCCAAATAATGCATATTATTATTTTTCACTTCTAATAAAGTGCACGGTTGCAACTAGAACACTAAGCATTGATAAAGAGGTTTCAATACCATAAATGTACGTAATGGGTGATTCCAACTAAAATCTACCCACTCTCTATATCTTTATTCATATGTATACAACTTAATTTTTTTTTTCCCCCTCAACAACTTGCACATGGAGGAGTAGGTTTCTTAGAATTAAAATAACAATGAGCTTAGTTTGTTTTGGTGCTGATTTGTATGTTCCCATAGATCAATTATTTGCACTAAAATTAATTAAAGTATTAGATATCTCCTCTTTTGTCCATCATTGATTTGCATTTTGGCCATATACTCTCATGCATGCAACGTCTCAACATAACACATGCCCATGAACAAAGTGTTGTTATTATTATTATTATTTTCAGAGGCATCTGATCTTTGTTTTCTTATGAAGACTAAGAGCTTGTTTACTATTATTATAGTACACACAAGATTGGATATCTATGACGAATAAAAAGAAGGAAAAAATTTTAAATGAAAAGGACGGAATTATTGATCTCTTGGTGTAACTTGACTTGTTGTGGTAAAAAAATTGTTTGAATGTTATGAGAAAATTCCATTCAAAAGAAATTTATTAGAACCCATAGATGTGATGTGATGCTAAAATTGTTGTTCACTGTATGAATTTACAGATGATTTATACACTTTTTTTTGGGTCAAAAGTACAGATGATTTATACATGAATATGGTAAATTTTATCTATATAAAAAAAAGTCACTTAGTTTCATGCATGAACCAGAATCTTAATTACCCGAAAGTCAAAAGTTCAAGGGACATAATATTATATTGTCTAATGAGCAGCTTATAGATTGACAGATGAAAGTCATATGCTTAAGCTTTTTTCTTTTTCTTTTTTTTTTGTCGAAAGATTTTGAATTTGGATTTTAGTGCTATATATATATATCAAGGAAAAATTAAGTCATCAGAGATCCATTTTGTGACTTATTCGGAAAAAATCAAATTAAAAGCGCCGACTTTGTCCAAAAGTTTAATAAAAATATAAATGTAAGATATACATATGTCAGAGAGCCTGTGATAATAATAATAATAATAATAATAATAATAATAATAATAATAATAATAATAATAATCCAGTAAAAGCCAAAAACATTTTGCTGGCAAGTCCTGCCAAACTGCTCCCACCTTCTTCATTCATCGAACTCAAAAGAATTCTCCTTTCTTTGTATTTTAGTGATATATAAGAACTGAAACGATAGATCTGAATGTCAATTACCCAGCTTCGAGTATATGTTGGCAATCAAAATCTTATTGTTAATGGTAATATGTTTTTGCAATAATTAATATTTTCTGAAACTATAAGGAAAGACAAAATTAAGACAGATCAATAACAACCAAAATATCCCAATGTATATGTTTTTAAGAGTATACCTGGCTTTAATAAAAATTCTAATTAACAACAACATCCATACAATAAGCTTATTGACCAAAGTCATTCTCAGTAATTATTATTTACTATTCTAAATGAGTAATAAAGCAAAACAACTCGATCACACAGCAAAATTTCTAACTCGTTTTATAGTGCTAGTAAGAAGCAGGCACTAATAGTTTGAGGTTATCAGTGAGATTGAACATCATCTTCCACTTACAAAGAAACTTTTGTATCATTTTAATGTAATTTTTATTCAGGAGATCAGATTTTAAACATGCTTAATTAGGAGTTACTTAGGAGTAATGAGTTGGCAATAATTGCATTTTCAACTAGAGATGCACACACACACACACACACACACACACACATTTCATAGGATACCTTAGGGAGACAAAAGAGGGAATGGCATGGGCGAGTGATCCCACAAGAAGCAAACAAAAATGGTGATGCATCCTCCAGCTGGGACATCTGCCCCATCTTTATCTCATTCATACAACTTTATATTTTATTGATTATCCATATATATATATACAATTTATCAACTGTCTCCTAATTTATATATTTGCGTCTGTATATTCTTACCCTTCCTGTATTTTAATTGAAAAATCAGATTTTGTGTTTGGGCGGTGCGGAGATCGATATAAATAGATACATAGCAAACCAGCATCCTCCATATGAATGCGTGTGTGTGTGTGTACCTATTAAAGTCAATTAATTGCCTAGGGTTTTATTTATAAATTAATCCTGCTGGCAACAATTATAGAAACATTTGAAGATTGTACATTTGATCTTGACCGAATATATATACACACACTCTACCTCCAATCCTAAAGATATAAGAGTTAGCTGGAAATTCAGTTTTGTCCTAAATACAAGATTTGAATTCATTTTGTCTCTCACGTTTATTTATTTTTTTCAAAATAATCTGTATGGTGATTGAACATATAAAAAGATTTTCATCCTAATGCATAGAATTAATAAGAGTATTTTAAGAAAGACAACACATATTTATTACAAATAATTAACTTAATTGATTTTCTTAATATTCGCACAAATTAGTTATCTGACTTTTATATTAAGAAGGGGCAGTATGTGTATATAAAGCAAGGTTGGCTTGTGATGTACGTAGCCATAATCCCTGGATCGGGAGATTCTCTGCTAATGTCTGTGCTTTATAATATAATTAAAGAGAAGATCAAGACTAATGGAACAGATGAAGCTAATTAAAAAAAACAATATAATAGAAAAGTGAAACATACAATACGATTAAGGAAAGGTCAACATCGAGCGTTAGTTAATCAGCTTTGAGATCGAGATGAGTGGTAAAGTGGTGAAATGTATATCTATTTGCAGGCAACACGCGGAATGTTGGTGGAAGCTTGTTTTTTCTTTCTTCATTCATTCATTCTTTCCATATATGTTTGTTGCTCTAAACTACCGCCATATATAACTTCATTTTATGTGTACTGCCTCTGATCTTTAATATAAAACCTAACTAATTAATTTGAAGAGATTAATATTTATCATTTGTCTCCTAACTAATTTGTCTTATTTATAAATTGATATTTAATCTAATAATATACAGAAATGTTTTTAAAAGATCATATAATATATATTATAATTAAATAATTTAGTAAATTTTTTAATCTTTTTTAAATTAATTAACTAAATCTTATATTAAATATTGGAAGTAGTACCATTAATGCCCACACAAACACACATGATAGTAAAAGAGATCAGATATAAACTGATCGAATTTTAAAGATGTTTGTAAATAATACTCCCTCTCTAGTTCTTCATTATAAGCTTCAAATAAATAATTTGTAGATAATAAAAAATCAGTTAAAATTAGAAAAAAGCAATAAATAGATAAAAAATGCTTTTATTTTTAAATATGCCCTTATAATAAATTAGAAAATTTAAAAGATGAAAGAGAGTATGTAACAAAATATAATTAGAGTGTGCGCCAAATGAGAAAGAAATATATAAGAGAAAATTAAAATTATAGAAAAAGCATTAAATATTGAGATAAACCTAAATTGAAACTTATAAAATGACCACACTTCTTTCTAAATTTGGTGCTTGTAAATATGATAGGAAGGAGTAATATTTTGATCTTTATATGGTGGACTTTTTGAGAAAATGGGAGTGGGAGACGAGTGGAATGGTTGAAAGAGCCGTGCAATAAAATGCTAATATATGTATGTAAAATTTAATAGTCAAAGTTTAGATGAAATAGATGGCAGGTTTGATCGAATTGCATATATATATCATTGCTAATTAATTATGGGATTGTAAGTAGTAGTAATTAGATAATACACACACACACACATGTACACATACATGTGATGATAAATCTGAAATGTATGGGTATATAGTAGGAGTAGGGTTGGAGGCATGTGAGTGTAGGTTGGAGAGGGAATAAAGAAGAGCTGGTTGGACGATGATTAATTGGTGGTGAAAATTGTTGATATTATATGACTCAATTAGTTTTAATTATTGAGATTATTCGTATTTATTATTATTCTTAATTAAGAAGCTAAAATAGCTTTATGATCATATTTATAATCGATATTTTAGAAAATATTATTTACCAACCAATTCAATATTCTAGCATAGTCTCTTCATTCTCATAAATATACGAGACGATCATTGTAAATTTTACTCTTCATAGTGGAACTGCTTCCTTATTGTTTGAGGTTTCACCTAGAACCTGTGCAAAAATGACATTGTTGGAAACTAGTGTTCTTGGAATTTCACTGCCCATTCCTTAATTACAAAAAGCAAGCATAGCATTATACTATAGAGTAGTTGTGAGAGGAAATTAAAAAGAGAGAGAGCACGTGGAAAGATTCATTCATGCAAATTCATGTCATAAACAAAATCCAAACGTATTTGTTTGATTTAGTATATATATATATGAAGATTTAGTATATATATATGAAGATGCCCCAAACATGAGACTCGCAAGAGGAATGGAAGATGAGGTAGTAGATGAGCGTATTCATGACTCATAGGTGGTATCCTATGCTTCCTTTCCTTCCTTCTCAATCCTCTCTCTTTTTTAATATAATATTCATATATATATATATATATATATATTCATGGCCATGTGCTAATGCTTGGAGGGAAAGCGATGGAAGTGTAGAGGGAGAGAGAGGGGGAGAGAATATTGAGGGAGGCAAAAACATATATAGGATGGATGATTACACATGGTAATGTTATGTTTTGAGGGGGACAACAAAAGCATTATATATATATATATATAATGTTTTTCCTATATATATATATCTATTTTTTGGATTTTGGTTACATTATTATGCATTAACTTCGGTCCTCCTTTTGATAACTTCAATCAATTCAGATAATCACGTTTATTATGTCTCTATCTTCCTCTTAATTAGCATGATTCATGCATAATTTTTCTATGATCATCCTTATTAATCTCAATCACAAATATCACCTCTGTTACTTAATACAAGAGCCAGTTGAGAATTACATGTGTATCAAAAAGAAAAGTTGAGAATTATATTTGATTTTAAATATAAGATTCTAATCTATTTTATCTCTCAAATTTATAATTGATTCTCTAAAATATTCTTATTGATTACATTTATCAATGGGGTTTCTATCCAAAAGTAGTCATGATTAAACAGATATTTTAGAAAAATCAACTTATATTTATTATAAATAACTAACCTTCTTAATCTGTCTAAAACTTAGTTAAGTAATTATTATATTAAAAACCAGATATAGTAATATAACATAATCTAAATGTTTGGTTATCATATATGTTATTATGTTTGTTTATTAATTTTTAGTGTTTCAAAAGTTAAAAAACCCGATGATGATCTCCAGTTGAATTTTTATATTGATTGGAAAAATGTTCATGTGCAATAGTTTTTTTTTTGTTATTTTAAATTAAAATTCACTTCTGCAGTCACTAACTAAGCTAGCGTAATATTTCAGACGCCAAATTATTTATTTACTCGTCTGAAAATCAAGATTTTATAATTCTTTGTAAAATTTGACATTCTATTGATTAATTAGATGATAATGCGATAATTGAATTGAATATATTATGAAGGAAAATATTACAAGTATTTTGTGTATATTTTTAACCTCGATGGTTCTTGCTAAATGTGTCATATATAGACAAATTATAATATATGTTATTTCTATTAATTTTTCCCGAAAGTTCAAAACATTATCTAGCTCTGCCATTTTTAATTACTACTAATTCTGGAACAGGTAAAAATTTTAAAACTAGACCTGGAAATTATATGATTTACTTTCTTTCTGTAAGAGACATTATTGAAGAGCAATGAGTTGATGCCGGGGTTGATCAAAATTCAATTTTCCCACCGAAGCTAAATATTTTTTATGTTCAATGTTTTAATAAAACCTAGTCTTGGACTAATATCTCTTAAAGGAAAATTATCCCCTTAAAATTTGATATTAATTATTTCAATTTTTAATAATATTTACCTTAAGATGGCTTGTACGAATAGACTTGACTTTATGTGGAAAAAGATTAAAAAAAAAATCATATATCAAACAGAGTTTGGATCAAACAAAAAGATATACAAATAAAAGAAATAAAAAAATACATTATTTTAAGTTTTTGAGTTAAGATATGGTATTCAAATCGTAAATAAAAGGAATCAAAAGTACTCTAGATCTAAGTGAATTCTCTCCCCTTTTAAAAATTATAGCATATGACACATGATTTTTAATATATGAAAAATTTTATCATAAATTTATATTATCTTATCTTTTGAAAAATTTGATAGTAAAAATCAGTACTTATCGCATCTAATCTCACAATTAGTTAAATTAACAGTAGTCTACAATAATTGAATTATTGAAAGATACAAAAGTGCCAAATCACGCACAGGTGTTAATTGAGCCCTTTTTATATGTGGATGTCAGCTATATGATAATATAGACATCAATGATGATTTAATTTTAAAGACAGTATATATTTGGAATTTCTTCAGAGAATTGTTAGAGATATAATTAGACTGAAAAAGAAAAAGAAAAAGAATGGTTGATCTCTTGATTTGAATTTTTTTTAGGTAAATTGGGTTTTAAGAGCTCACCTTGGCCAACACGTATCTCGGGACTCAAACAATACTTACAAAAGTACTTGCAAATTATCCACAAATAAAACCTTCATATTAATAGTAGAATTTGAATTTACAATCTTGTGAGTTATAAGTCAATTCCTTACCAACTAAATTAACTTTTGTTGGCTCTTAAAAATTTTATAATGATAAAATATTCAATAAAATTTAAATTGAAATACTCACTTGGTCCTTAATATAGGATATAATTGGGGAGTTGCTATTAGTCTTATATATAAGGCCTACTTCACAAGTTTATTAATTTTTTCTTAAATTAATCTTATTGATATTTTTTCAACAATAATTAAGGAGAAGAGAGTGGGAGGTAATTAAAAAATATATTTATGGTATTTTAGCAAAAATATGTAATATTAACTAATTTAACTAACATTCTTAATCTACTCAAAAATATGAGCTCGTTAAAGTGACTAATAATTAACCAAACAAAAGTAAGCTTTGAGCATACATATAATCTTAGGAGCGGCAACCCATACATTTATAATCATAAGAAAATCACACCCTGTTTCTTTTATAATTCATTAAAGGTTCTCAAAAGAAATGAGCTCTTTATTGTAATATATAAAGAGTATAATTTTAAAAATACTTTATGATAAGTCCTCTTCACGTCCCTTTCCCGCTTGAATTATTAATTGGATGAAAGCGATCTCACATGAAATATGATTTGTTTATATATATAAATGTTACATCAATAGGAAAAAATGTACATTAATCTCACTGAATTTTATGAAGACATCATAACAATGAAAAAAACAGTATTGTGTTTTCATTTTTTACCTGATCAAATTAATTGGTTAATTTATTATAAAATTACCATATTTACAATGATTTATTTGTACTTGTACCTTTCAACATCTGTAGGGCTAGAGCAAAATTTATTATTAAAAAAATCACTTGATGATGCATCTTCTGGCTATTTGTCAATCTCATATGGCAAGTAAGACTTAAGTATATATTCATCCGAGCCTAAATGTGAGACTATTTCCTACCCTTTGTTTTAAATGTCGAACACTTAATAAAGTATGGTGCAATATTTATTAATTAATTATAAATATATTCCTATCCAATTTTATGCATGTGTAGCTGAATATAGAGTATGCTATTATCTCACTTTTTCCAATAAAATTGAATATGGGCATATTTGTTTAAGGAGCATTTTTTTAAAAAAAAATTAAGGTTGTTAATTATCTTTTTTAATTTATGATATTCACTTTTAAAAAGGTCCTTAAAATCAGAGACTATGTTTCCTATAGACCATATTTGATAACGAAAAGCTCGCATGTATAGGTACTAGATATTTAATTAGGTGTAACATACGATATTAGGATGGAAAATAATTTAATTAATCTACCACAAATGATTTGACTTTTGAGAGATGTCAAACCATAGAAAGGTTCTCTTTCCATGATATCCTTTTCCTCACACAAATTCGGCCGTCTATAATCAGCAAAGATTAATTATCAATATACTATCCCTGATATTTAATATAAGAGGTAGTTGACTAATTGAATAAATTAAAAAAACTTGTTAAGTTAGTTATTTATAATAAATAGGTGTAGTCTTTCCTAAAATATCATTACTAATCAAATTTAATTATTGGCTAGAATTACCATTATTACACGGACTACCTTGAGAAAAAATAGATAATTATGAGAGATAAAATAGATTGAGATCTTATATTTATGACCAAAATAAAGGTTAAAGAAGCTCTTATATTACCTCTGGTCATAATTATAAAACCTCATTTGTAATTTACAAACAAAATCTTGTAATTAGGATCGGAAGAAGTATTATTTTTTATACAATTATTTAATTAATATTTACTATTACTAAGTCATATTCATAAGATTTCAGACTTTTGATCTTACAATTAAGAGAGGTATCGAGTTTAT
This sequence comes from Neltuma alba, assembly GCF_004799145.2. NCBI lineage: Eukaryota > Viridiplantae > Streptophyta > Magnoliopsida > Fabales > Fabaceae > Neltuma > Neltuma alba. The sequence continues at coordinate 70,831 of NW_021637623.1, read as the reverse complement.
TATTCTACCCCTTTATTTGTTAATACATTATTTAATGATAAATTTTGAAATAACACTGTAAAATTATTAATAAAAATAATCATCTTTTAGAGTTGTATATGTAAGGATTATTTTATTTCTTTCACGTATATTGATCAACAGGTTTATGAATAATTTTATTAATTTAGATATATTTTAATTTAAAGAAAAAAATAAAAATAAAATTATAAAGAAAACCCTCCCAGATTTCCTAAGATTATTATACAACAGCGTTATACAAATAAAAAATCATTGATCTGTGAGTTATGGCGGGCCAACCCGGTCAATGATAGCATTAGGAAAAATAGTACTCTGCCTCATAATTATGAATTAGGAAAATATTTGGTATAAGTAATTTAAAATTTTAAAAATATTTTTAATACAGAAAAACTTAATGAATAGTAATAAGAGCTGATAAATTTCAGAAATAATTACACGCAGTTGCTAAATAAAAAAGAAAAACGATCCACAGATTCTATCTACCTATAAATATCAGGCCACAAAAAAAATCTACTTATAAATATAAAATTTTTCACATTAAATAAGCTTATAGAATAATTAATTCTTAAATTTGGTACTTGTTTGTATTAACATGAGGTGCTGTCAATTTTAACATTAAAAAATTTGTCTTTACATTGGCAAATTGTTATCTTTTAAAATTTCAAAACAATTTTAAAATTTAAATTTTTAACTCATGATGACTATGACTTGTGAGTAATTTTGCTATCCTTTAGCGCGAAAAAAAAAAGTAATATTAAATTTTAATAGCCTGTAGCAGCGGAGAGTTGGTGGCACTCGCCTGAAGCTGCGCGTGGATATATATTCGGGTGTTCACTGATAGCCATCATCAACCTCTAACGTGACAATTACGTTCCACTTGTCTCTCCACAAAAGCAAGAGGCGGTGACAAAGCCATCCTCAATTATCCAGTGTGGTAGACCCTACCAGTTCAACCAATTGTCTCCTCCCACGTCATACATAAAGGGTATTTATGTCCAAGCATGACCACCATTTTCTCACGTGGAAGATTCTATCAACAAAAAGAATCCCAAAGCTGTTCACTTTGCTCACAAGGACAACTTTGTCTTTTTTTTTGTGTGGTGTTTTTGGGCCCAGATTTCTCATAAGGGCCAACTATAATTAGTAAGATTGGTGTTGCAAATTGGTAATTAAGCATCAACCACTAATCCCCACACTAATGTAAGCTGTCCATATTTTTACATTTAACATATATTCCTGATTTCATAGAATATTTAAATAATTACAATTTATTGTGATTAATGGTAATTCCTCCCATGCTCATATTGCCAAAAGCCTCTCCCCAAAATGGATGAGTGTCCATGTATAATCAGAGAAGTTTCTTATTTTATTAACTTCTATTTTAAAATATCAAATTTTTAAAAATTAAATTATCATCACAAAAAATATAAATATAAATATCAAAATAAAAATTGATTTCTGTTATCTAAATTAAATTTAAACGATTTAAAAATAAAAAATATTATTTCCATGCATTGTTCAAAATTTATAAATACCGTGATTCTCAGTAAAAAAAATATAATTTATTTTATCCTTAGCTTCTTATAACTTAATGGATGGTAATAAAAAAAAGCAGATTTAAATTAGAAAAATTACCCATAAATACTTATTTATTTCGAGAATTGATTATCCAATATAATCTCATATATTTTCATACACACAAAAGTATTAGCAGGTAAGTAACCCTCACACAAAATTATTGGATAAAAATTTTATAATTTATTTTCACCTTAGCTTCTTATATAGCTTAATAGATGATAATTAAAAAGTAGAATTTAAATTTAAAAAAAAATGCTCAAGTACCTGTTTGGAGAATTAATACAATTAATTATCTAAACAGATATATTTTAAAAAAATCTGTTTAAATTACTGGATAAAAATATTGCCCCATAGAGTTCAGTTCACCTCCGGCTATCTTTCTTACTCGCAGCCTTTAGTTCATTACCTTCAAACGCACGCTTTCAAAGCTTCGGCTGGACTAAAGTCTACCTTCTTCACCCACCTATATATACGCATACACAACACCTACCTCACCCCCCTCCCCACCGTTTTTATTTTTTATTTTCATTTTCTCACCATCCCAAACACGTTTTCTCTCCTCCAATTTCCCCAACCGCCATGTCCACCGATCTCCAGCTCCTCCACGATCTCCCCGAGCCGCGAGTCTCCTCCACCGCCTCCGCCGTCAAAATTGAGCTTCCCGATCTCGATCACACCGATCGTGTGGACTCATCGGCGGAGGCCGCGGCCGCGCACAGCGGCAGGGAGGAGGATGAGAGCTGCCGGACTCCGACGTCGAAGGAGAACAGAATTCCCGAGGCGCTGACTTGTCCGCCGGCGCCGAAGAAGGCGAAACGCGCTGTTTCCTGCAAGAGGAAGCTTCTGGAGGAGTTTCAGTTGTTCGAGAAGGTGAATAAGGACGAGATCGATGGATTCTTCCGATCGAATTTTCCAAAGAGGAGCTGCCGGTGTACATGATGATAAGCACGACGAACCTGCTTCTCGATCGTCCTGGATCGAAAAGAGCCTTATTCACCCGGCTGTTAAAAGAGTTTAACGAACAAGCCAGTGAATACGACATTTCATCATCTTCATCATCATCCTCTTCTTCTTCTTCTCTCTCCTCTCAAGTTCACCTGTGCGATTCATTTCCTTTCTTCTTTATTTCTTTAATTTTTTAGCCTCACACCTTAATGTTTATATATCCAATTCGCATAATATATATTACTATGTGAAAATATATTAGATCCTGAATCCATTATGTTCATTAATCACATATATCGATCAACGAAGTGTTGATTCAACCCCGCAATTTCATGATCTCCACATGATCTTCCCTTCTCCTTCAATTTACCGATTCTCAGTGCTAATTAAACCGCAGTTTAATTTCTTTCCGGATTTCATTGTGTAATTGTTATTATAGTGGGATGCGTCATATCTCATATACGTGTTCATCAGACGAATGATGGCCTGTGTTTTGACTACGAGAGGGAAAAAGAATTTTGAGTTTTCTGAATTTTATTTTTTCTGTTTGCATATAGAATAATTAAATTCCTTTGTGTGTGTATCCTTCCTGGTTTTTTTTTTCAATATAAATAATGCTGTATATAATGCCCTCCCAGACTATGAACACAAAAATTGATCTGATAAAATATGTGTTGATTGTTAATTAAATGACGAACAAATTAAGAGCACACAAATATCAATTTTAATTTTCATACAAATTATTCACATATTTACATGTATATTTTTTGTTAACCTATTACAGTTGATTACTTACCTTGAGTAAAATATTATATATATGTAGAAGAGATCTCTCGCAAATTAATTATTCAAAATAATTATCATGAGTAAAGTGTAAGAAATTTTGCTTCTTGGGAAAGCGGAAAAGGTTAATTTTTGTTGATAAGTTTGGGGTAGATGCGTTTGGTGGCTTGCATTACGTATTCAAATTAAACACCATTATCGCAGTGAAGAATAATGGAGCTCATGCGGTTGATTATTCTTCATATACAATAATGATATTGTTGGCCAGGAAAAATATGAATATAGAAAATAAAAAAAATAAAAAAATAATTAATAATTAAAGATTGATGTGTCAAAGGCTGGACCCAAAAAAAAAGAAAAAAGAATGATGTGTCAAAGGGGTTGACAATTATGAATGAATGTGTGGGAAGGTTGAGTAATAGACACGGCTTTGGGATTGATGCAGGAAGCTTGAATTTCTGTGTAAGAAATATAACAAAAAGGATATGGCAGAATATATAATTATTAATCAATAAATTTTGAAGAAATCAACATAGAGATCCCATATGGATGAGAATTCTATGCAAATGTGATGTGCCTTGTTATTATCAAATTCTATCGCCAGCTCTTTTGTCTTTTTACCACAAAAAATTTAATAAAATTTAATCAAATATACCCACCCACATGACTCCCTCCTACCCTGCTTGCTAGCTATATACACCAATTTTTATTTTTCTGGAACGCCAATTTTGAATCTTTTTTATGTGTACTTGGAATTGGAATAATATGTAGGCATGTGATGACCCAGCCAGCTAGCTATTTGTTTGATTGAGATGAGACTATATATAAATAGATCTTGAGATGATCATCTCTCATATATATTTTCCATTTATTTCTTTATTGATGCATTATTATTATTATTATTTGAATGAATTATATAATTACTTTTGGTACCAAACTTTTGTGATATGTAAAAGTAGAATTTGTTTAGAGAGACATGAAGCGTGAAGGACAGGATTTGAGACAAAGAAAAGGAATATGATTGAATAAAGATAAGCAGCTATTTAGGTTTGACAAGAAGTTGAGGCAGAGGGACCATTTTTATCTTTCCACCATTAATAATTGCATTCATTTCCATCTACATGTCCATGTTTATATATATCTATATAACAGCCAAAGAAGATCAATTCTATCCTCTTAAGCTCTTGACTTTCAATTAAAAAGGCTATTAATTTGTTAGATATATATATATATATATATGTATATATGGATTTAGAAATAGATGGTTACAATATATGTTTTTCTTGATATTGTGAAGAGATCGATCTGCACCCAAAAAAAAAAAGTGTTTGATGATGAGCTGAACACGGTAATGATAAGTCCACCTTTTAAATTATTTTAATTAGGGTTTTAAATTCCTGGTCATAATTAAGCTTTACTTCATCAACATGAATTACTTAAGTGAGTAATAATAACGGGTGCTATACCATATGTAATAAATTACTCAACTGTATGTGATTGAGCTGTGGGTTATGTTAATCAGAAGAGGATATATGGTTGTAATTAGTAGAGAGGGGGGAGATGAAGAAAGGTAATTATATAATTAAGTGATAGTAATTAAATAAATTAAAGTCAGCATGATAAAAGAAAAGAAAATAAAAAAGAGAGGGGGAAGCATGATTAGCGTGGGTGAGAGGAGAAGGGAAATAATTAATAATAATTAGAATAGAGAGTGCAAATCTAAGCAGGCTTTAATGGAATATTTATGATTATGAACAGTTTGGGCATGGGATCATAGATACTAACTGGCTTCAACTCTACGTTTCTTTATCTTCACTCTTTACAATGTTCCCAAAGCTGCCAACCCCAATGATCCCTCTATATATATATATATATATATATATATGAGCCTCTCTCTCTCTCTCTCTCTATTATACATATTAATCATAATTGAGAATTAGCTAGAGAGGGGTGTGATGATCCCATGAAGATGCAAGTAAAGCAGCAAAGAAAAGGGTTGTAGAGAACACAAGTCTTCTACTATAAGACTCACTTTTATGATTCTCTTCAACAATTCAATAATGGAAACAAAGTGGGATATAAATATAAACAACAATAGTTATATACTACCTCCGATTGTTAATATAATAGCTAGTTGACTAATTTAAATAGATTAAGAAAATTAGTTAAGTTAATTATTTGTAATAAATAGGTATTGTTTTTTCTAAAATATCCTTAGTAATCATGTTTATTAGCTAGAACTACCATTTAATGAAACATATTTAATATATGCAACTACTATAAAAACTACATTGAGAAAAATAAATAAATATGAGAGATAAAATTGATTAGATCTTATATTTAGAAACTTAGATTGATCTGTCCTTTTACCGGCGATCCATAGTAACCTGAACTAGAGGAAGCATCTCCTAATGTTCCTAGCAAACTAACCTTTCCTTGTTCTATCTACCACTCTCTGGGAGCCAAGCTTCACTAACTCGATTAAAATGTCAAACTAACCCTTATATTAAGAATTATACGTAATATATATTAATATTTGTTGCCCTTATGTATATGCGTATAATATTGGAATAATACAAGGAATTAATTAATCAATTAATAGAAATAAGAGGGATATGTATACTTTTTCTTATATTTTTTATAATGCATTAGTCCCTCCGATACAAAATATAAGCTAAACTTTATCCATTAAGTTTATCAGAAAACTAATTAAAATCAATTTAAAACAATAAATGTTTAATGCATATATTTATTTTTCCTAATATACCCTTATTAATGAAGAGAATAAGTAAAAGATGTAATAAATAAACTAAAGAGGAAAGAAAATATATGAGGGCAAAATTAGAAAAACATAATTAAATGGTTGAACAAAAGTGAATGTTATCTTATAAAAAAAACCCCTTTAAGAAAGTTTAGTTTATATTTTGAACCAGAAGGAATATTATAAAAGATTAGGAAAAATTAGTGAGTTTCCAAGAAAATGATATAATCACCACAAAAATTGAATTGATAAGCTAGAAACATAGATCTTATTATTTTATACTGAAACTTGTCATTTACTTGTTGTAAAAATTTTCAGTAACTACATTCTATTCTTAGAGTCACATATATATGTGTGTGTGTGTAGGAAGAGAGTGTACTTAACTAGTAGATAATAAAATTATTGAGGGAAAGAGAAGCAGATAAGATGCAGTGAACTGATGAAGAGAATAATGAAGAGCAAGAGAGAGGGCACAAGTTTCAAAGAGGATCGGTGACTTTTTTTTTTTTTGGGAGCTTTACAAGCAAAGAAGGGAAGAGGGTAAGGAGATGTGTGGCTTTAAAAAGGCTATAAATTAAAGGCATTGGGATGCGTCGTTTTCAAGAAAATCAAAAGTAAATCAATCACTCACTATCACATGCTCACTAGTTATTACTATTCATAACCCCTCCCCACCACCTCTGCCCTCCCTCTCCTCTCTCTCACACACTCTATGTCACATTATCCTTTTTCCCTATATAACTCAATTTTATTTGTTTCTGATATTTTTTTAATTACATTCAGCGTCTTAATTTCTAGAGTACTAGACACATTATAAATAAGATTATGATACTTGACGTATAAAAAAAATAAAATCAAAGCATTAAATATACCATACAAAAGATTAAAGTGGTGGATGTGCTTTTATTCTGAATTTTATATAGATAGTTATTTATGGATATAGATGTTAATTAAAAAGATATTTTAATAAATAAAACGTACTTTGATTGTATCTTATTTGTTTATAATTGAAGCTAATATTAGTAAGGCTAAATGTCGTTCTAATCAATTCTATATGTTCTTTGCTCAAAAGAATTACTATTTAATTAGTAGTGTATCCTGTTTTAACCAACAAATTAAAGGTCCCCTCTTTGTTTATACTTCTCCCAGTAGTCCTTTTTATTGGTCGTTAATTAAAATAATATTGCTCCCACAAGTATTGAAGTTATAATCATGCATATTTAAAATAAAACATGAAAATAGAACAATATCTCCACCAAGACAAAAATAACATTCACCCAGGAGGAAAATCTTGTTCTGATTAAAATTAAAACAATTCAAATGCTTCGTTGAATATATATATTAGAATGACTAAAAGTATTTATATTTTTCAAAATTATAATAATTACGTCCCACCATTCCAGCTAACTCAGTGGGAGGGGGTCGGTTAGGTAGTTAGTGTGTGCGCGCGCGCGTGTCTAGAGTTTCTTTTTCTTTTCTTTTTTTAAATCAGCTTATATATTGATATATAGCATAATTAAAAGCTTCTTATGTCAGAAAAAAATGGAAAGTACAGTTATACTCCTCCAGTCCTTAATATAGGACTCAATTATTGAGTTAGTTTTCGTTCTAAATATAAGACCCATTTATCATATTTTTTAATTTTCTCTAAATTACCTTTATAGATACTCCCTCAACCATAATCAAGTAGAAGAGGAAGATGGGGTATTAAGAAAGATGATTATGGTATTTTAGGAAAAACGTGTCACATTTCTTATAATTAACTAACTTACCTAGTTTCCTTAATCTAATCAAATTAGTTAAATGGGTCTTATATTAAGGACCGGAGGAGTACATAATTATTAAATAGATCACTCGATATATTCTTTCGAAAATTGATAGTATTATTATATACTAATTCCAGTTCTTAATGTAAAATCTTGTTTGATTTTTATTTTGGTCCTAAATATAAAACCTCAATTCACTTTGTCTCTCATATTTATTTAATTTTTTAAGATAGTCCTTCTAATAATGGTAATTCTAACCAATAAACTTGATTAGCAAGGATATTTTAGAAAGGACAACACTTATTTATTATAAATAACTAACTTAACTTATTTCCTTAATCTAATCAAATTGGTCAACTAGTTCTTATATTTAGGACTGGAAGTAGTATTATGATCCAAAAATAATTGATTAACTTCTCAAATGATGTCATTTTTCTTTAACTGACTGATTAATATTTATTTTTCTTTTTATCGTTAATTAACCTAATTATGTCTCTCTAAGTTATTTTGCTATAAAACAGTCTCCATAAGTTCTAAAGTAATTACACATAAAACAATTAATACAAAGATTTTAAGACAAAAGAAAAAAAAAAGATTGAGTTTTCCTTCATTTAGCAAATATTTGCATAAGTGAATTAATGACGATGGAAAGCATTTGAAGTTTTCAAAATAATAATAATCACTTCCATCATTCTAACTCAGGTTAGTGGGGGGACTTAATTAGTGGGCGTGACTAATATTCACTATTTAGGGTCTAAAATTTAAACCTTTCTTACACACACACACAGAGATCATTATTAGGGTATATTCTTTCAAAAATTGATAATTTTTTCCGAGTGAAAAATTGATATTCATTTTCTTTGCCAACATCGTTCAAAAAATTGATATGACTACAAGACATACGCATCAGACATCCTCGAATGATGATTAAGAAAATGAATAGAATTTTACCATACGCCAGAAATAATTAATTTTTAAATAAATTCTGATGTTAATATATGACAGGATAAATAATACTACCTCCGGTTATTAATATAAGACCTTGTTTGGCTTTTATTTTAATCCTAAATATAAGATCCCAATCCACTTTGTTTCTAATATTTATGCATTTTTTCCCAAGATAATCCTTCGAACAATGATAGTTCTAGCCAATACATTTGATTAGCAAGGTTATTTTAGGAAAGATAACACATATTTATAACAAATAACTAACTTAACTTTTTTTTCTTAATCTCCTCAAATTAGTCAACTAACTTTTATAATTAGGATCGGAGGGAGGTAGTAAAATGGAACTACTAAACTTATCGGTATAAAATATACTATCTAACATACAAGACATACAAGGTTAATTAACGTTGTTTAATTTAGCATTTTTTAAAAAAATAATATAATTAACTTCATATTATTAATTGATCCAAGATAGATATAAAAAATCTTTAGGGATTGAAAAGAGCATCAAAGAAATATTGAAAAGGTACAAAAAGCAACCAGCAGCCATAATTAAGGCTTGAGGAAGCTTGATGCTAAAGCTGATACGAGTAATTAATGAAGTAATTAAGAAAATCGTATGAATCACACATTAATTTGCTCTGGTCACACTCTCATATGCTCCCTCCTGTGCATAATATAAAAAGTTATAAAATGGTAGGGTTTTCCCATCTTACCCTACAAAAATAATAAAGTTATTTTTAATACTCTTCCGGTCCTAAATATAAAACCCATTTTGTAGTGTAAATATAAGACCCATTTTATAGTGTAATTTACACTATAAAATGGGTCTTATATTTAGAATTAGAAGGAGTATTGCACTTTTATTATCTTTTATCTCTCTCTCTCCTATATTTAATGGGGTGAAAATGAGAAAAACCTCATCAGTCATTTTAATAACGTCTTATATTTTGGATCACAATTTTCTTTTAACCAATATCTTATATCATGGACAAAAAAGAGTGTGTATATAGACACTCTCTCTGTGTGTATTCCAGTTGTCCTTGTGCTGAGTGAATGATCCTAACATGTTCTTCGTCTCTCTTTACTGCCGAAAGAAAAGAAGGAATACATTATGAGGCAAGTAATCAGACCAAATAGGAAAAGAAAGGAAAAAGTCGAAAAGAACTAATTAGGATAAAGTGAGAGAGAGAGAGAGAGAGAGAGAGAGAGAGAGAGAGAGAGAGATCAAATGTTGGGAAAGTGAGAGAAAAAGGTTATCTCAAAACTTACCAGTTGGATTCCTCCTACATATGTTTGTGTCATAAGAGGCAACTTTGTCTGTAAAATCTGAGGGGGAGAGAGATTGTAAATTCTAACAACTCACGGTACTATGAATGAATGAATATTGAGGATGTCTGACTTCTCGCAAATCGAAACAGATTTTTAAAAACTGGATAGATATATTGTACGTACGTGCATGATCTGGATAATGCAAACTTTTGAAAGAGAGATTTAAGAAACTAACGGTCCAAATCTTCTAAATTATCTCATTATTATTATTGGGATTGTTGATCGGCTCTCTTACGTTCTTGATACCATACAACACCTAGTTAATTACATCATTATTTGGTATTTGTTTAAGCATTTCGAAGAAAAATGGGTGATTAATTATATTTATTCTTGATAGCTTCAAATTATAATATGCAAACGACGAATATGATAATGCATGTTCATAATAAATAATTAAATGGTTTTCGGCGCCCCTTGGGAAGTTAAATTAAAAAAATAATAATTGAGTAGGTTTAACTATAATTATTTAGGTACCTAACGTGTTCCTAGTTCTAGTCTCCTTAGTTAGCACTTGTGACATAGCATAGTATAAAAATATAAATCAAGCTTGTCAACTCACATATATTCTCATTGTCGTTTATGCCGTTTGATCTGGATCTAATTTTGTTTTCATCTGTATTATACATTATTATCACTTAGTACTTTCTTTGTATTATATTGTTTCTGCAGTTATTTTTTTTCAACTAAGAAAAAACTCATCCACTTATCATACTCATCTGAAGTCAAATTAAACTGGTAACCTTGCATTTAAGAAAGACTTAAGAAGGTGTTCTTTTTTCCCCTATTATCCTACTTTTTCTTCTTTCTCATCCTTTTTTTGTTAAAATTTTTTTTGATGGCAACCGTACCTACTAGATAGAGATTGAACCCCAGATCTAGTGTCATAGAGAGCACATTTTGTGTCACTAAATCCAATAGTCTTTAGCTTTTTCTTTCTTATCTCTCCAATACTCCCTCTTTTTCTATGTACTCCTTTGGAACTTGAATTTTATTTAATTGGTGAAATAAAAAGGTGTAAGTAAGGGTATATTAGTCATTGTGTGTTATTATTAATTAAAGTTCCCTAACATGTGCCACAGCCTTGTTAAAAAACAATAGATCTATATTGAAATTGGTAATAAATTAGTAATAAATTGGGATTGGGCCAGGCATGGGGTTGAAACATTTTCATGGGGTTCAGATTAACATTTTCATAATTGAATCAAGTTTAACCAAATGGCCCAATAATCCCATAATATCAGAAAATAAAATATTAACATTCGGCCGTCCCTCATAATATTTAATTGTATAATCATCATCAAATTTGTTAAACTAAAAATAAATTAAATACTTATCATAGAATACCAGAATGAAGCTCTCCAATTAATTTCTTCTAAAGAAAATGAAGCAGTAAATTTGTTTTGCTTTTTGGGGCCAATACACTTTGAGGGACGTCTAAACTTAACAGTAAAGCAATGGTTATAAAATAACACAGTCATATATATATATATATATATATATATATATGACTGTTATTTTATAAAACTAAAATGATAGTGTTTGGTTTTGAATTGACTTGAGTGAGTCGGAAGAATGAAATGAAAAGGGAGGATTATGATTAAGAAGTAATTGGACCGACTAAAACTGTGACCATATCAGCCAATGAGCTTCAAATTAAGGTTATGCGGTCTAATTAGGAAGCAGCACAAGAATGTAAATACATATTGTAAGCGTATATATCTCACTGTGTGTTAAGTTGTTGGCAAGTTCTATATATTACATCTTTGCTTAATTCATTTCCTTCTTCTTCTTCTTGAAGTGGAATTATAATTATGGCCTTCTCAAGGTATGTACAAATGCTAGCCTCCTCTTAACCTCAAGCCTTAATTTTTGTTATTATTATTATTATTATTATATGTTAGACATTGGTATTGAAATTAGGTAATTAAAAGTTGAGGTGTTATTTTGCAGTGGAGTAAAGAAGAGAAGCGGGAGAATATGAATGAGAATGAGAATGAGAAGCAATGTGAGAATAATAACAGAAAAGGGAAGAACAAAATATGCATCAACCACCAAACCACACACCACTCACTCGATTTCAAGCTCTCCAACTTCAATGCTATTCAGGTCTCTCTCTCTCTCTCTCCCCTCTCTCTATTTATTTAGTGTAAAGTAATAAAAAAAAAAGTTCAGCATTAACCTTATACTCCGTCCATTCCCTAATACAAGATAAAATTCTAAATAGGAATAGAAGTAGGTTAAGCCCTTATCAGTGGCCTATAGCCTGGCCTAATTAGGGACTAGTATGGCCTGACCTGTTTAGTAAATAAGTCAGGCTTAAAGCCTATTTAGAGGCCTTTTAAGATAAACATGTTAGGTTTTTAAATTTAAAACTGGGTCTGAAACCTGCATGTTTGGCCTAATTAATTTTTTAAAATTTATTTTATTAATATATATTAAAATATGTAGGCTTTTCAGTATACCAAAAGCTTATATTTGCATAGGTTTAGTATGTTTAAAAGTTTATTTATGGTCTCTCAAGTTTAAAATAAGCTTGCAGTAAGTCTTTTAAAAAGGCTTTAAGCCTTCAAGCCCTCAAGCCTGAGCTTGAGTACAAGCTCAGGCCTTATATTCCTGTTTCCTCAAATTAATTTGACCTGTTTTCATCCTTAGTTCTAAATATAATATCTCAATTTTTACTATCGTATTTTCTCGTTTTTTTCCTCAAATTAATTTACCAAATTTATAAATTGATATATAATACTACCTCTATTCTTTAATATAAGAGCTAGTTAGACATTCAATTTGGTTCTAAATACAAGAACCCAATCCACTCTGTCTCTCATATTTATCTATTTTTTCCTAAAATAATCTTTGTAGTAGTTGTACATGTTAAATGTTCCATCAAATAGTAATTTTAGCTAATACACATTATTAGCAAGGGTATTTTAGAAAAGATAACACATATTTATTACAAATAATTAACTTAATAATCTTACTTAATGTATTCAAATTAGTCAATTTGTTCTTATATTAAGGACCCCGGAACTAGTATAATGTTAAATGATTTAGGGAGATCATGTCATAATTACTTCATTAATCTAATCCAAATTAGTCAAGCATTTTTTTATATTAAGAATCCGGAGTGAGCACTATATACTACACTTGCTTGATCATTCGTTAGGCGTTAGGCCTATAAGGATTATTTTGACTCTTCCTCCGAAAGAAAAATCATCCAACACCTTGGGACAAAGGTATGAAGGGTGATGCCACCTTAAGATTCCAAAATTTTATAACGTCATTTATGGAAACAACCAATTGACCAAAATGTCCATTTCAAACACAAGTTGCAAGGCCTAGAAAGCTAAGTTGTAATCTTTTTCAATTAAATATTGTTTCCGTAGTACTAGTACATTCTTCAATTTTCAACCTAACCCTTACGCTTTTGACTTTCCAAGATTTCCAGCTTGTATGTGAATAAGGATATTTTCTAAATTTACATGTAAATCTTGTACTATATATATTTTTCAATTAGTGCCCCTATAACTAAATCCTGGCTTTGGCCTCTGTGCATGCAGGTTCCACAAGGATGGAACAAGCTATTCATTTACATAACAAGCGTGGAAAGTGGGAAAACCATAAGCAAAATGGGGAAAGCATCAGTACAAAATGGAGAGTGTCATTGGGATGACTCTGTTTCTCACTCCATTTGCATTTCTCAAGGCACTCATCATTTCAAAGGCTCCCTCATTAAGCTTGTTGTCGCCATGGTCTCTGCTTCTCTACCTATGCCTTTTATATATTCTTGATCTTCAATATAACACACATGTTCTTTCTTTATAATCAAAAAAAGAAAAAAACTGACATTTGTATTATAGGGATCAGTGAGGTTTGGGGCACTTGGAGAGGCCACCATTGATTTGGCAAATTGCATCAAATCAGAAACCTCCAGTCTATCACTGCCTTTGAAACAATGCTACCATGACACAATCTTACAAGTAAGACTTCCATTATCATATTGCTTCATTTGTGTTCAAGTATCATTTGTCAGTAGTCTAAATAATGCCACTCTTATCGTGAAGAAGTTGCTTAAAAATAGTTACTAGTGTGCAAATTTAATTCGAGTCTCATGATTCAGTTTGTACCAACTATGTTAATTTCTTCACCATTGTGAAAAAAATAAACACCGTCCTCTCTATTTTTCAGGTTCAAGTTCAGTGTTTGTCACCAACAACAACAACCAGGTTTGCAGCTAATATGAATACTTTTGACAATTCAAGTCCTTGAGAAACAGAAATTGGCTTTTAGTCAAAACCTTCAACAATTTCAACCTTCTGCATGCGTATGATAATGACAATGACATGTTACAGTAATTTTTCAGAGATGAGCATGTGGATGAAGAAAACTCATTTGTGGAGGAAATGAACGTTGACTATGATGATCTAGACAATAAATCAGATGCATCTGAAAGTACCACATTCAACAACAATGTTGAACCCTCATATTGCAACCAATTGCAGAACGCATGCCAACCTGCTGAGCTTAGCAGCAATGTATGAAAATCTTTCTTCTCCACTGAACTTTGTATATTTTGCTACTTGCCTCTTCTCTTTAAATTTACTTCTATTCTGAAATAAGTGTGGTTGTTATTTAGTCAAATCCAGATAGGAAAAGTATCACGAGAGAAATTTATAGATTATTGCATGTAAGAAAATATGTTACTTTGGAATCAGTTTTACTTTCTGTACTATTTGTTTTCTGTCCTCTTGCCTCTTGGGACAAGTTTTGGTTCAAAATGACTAGTTTTCAAATTTAGATCCTCTAAAGTTGAGGATATGTGAAGTTGGTAATGTTTAACAAAGATTCTTATTTTCATACTTTCACTTTACATTCAACACCCTCAATTTTAACTTGCAGAGGATCCGCTCTCAATTTTTTTCAGGAGGCTAAAATCCATTTTGTTGTTACAGGAAACAAATCTGTTTGCATCAGGTTCTTCTTCATCTGGAAATCAACAAGCAGATCACTCTAATAATGGCAGCTACTCAGCTTCAGCAGCCATCAATTCAGGCATGAAGCGTCAAGATCAAATGGAAGACTTTGGGCAGCGAGATTCACGACGCCAGCGTGCGACACTGGCGAAAAGTTTAGGGTCATCTAAAGATCTTTTGGATGCCGCAGAGGTCACAATCAAGTTACTTAATGCAGAAGCCAAAATGTGGGAGAATAATGCTAGGAGATTTTTGATTGATGTGGAAAGATTGCAGAAAGATTTGTGTAGCAAGTCAGACAAGGAGAAAGAGGTTGAAATGGAGTTATCTGCATTGCAGAAAGAATGTTATGGGTTGAAGGATGAAATCGAACAGCTAAAAACTATGCTAGAGGAATCATCATTGGCGAAACAGAATGACAGTCAAAACTCAAAGCTTCAGGCTGAAGAGATGGGGAAAATGATAAAGGAGCTGAAAGATGAGATAGAGTATCATAAAGGACTAAATAATGACCTAGAATTCCAGCTCAAGAAAGCACAGAAGTCCAACATCAATCTTGTTTCTGTTCTTGAGGAGCTAGAAAAGACAATAGAAAAGCAAAAAATGGAGATTATTGATCTATCAATGAATAAGTTTCAATTTCAAGATGGAACAGATTATAGCCAGGGACTTGATGACAGTGAGGAATATGACTTTCATTTGAAGAAGCCGGTTTTACCAGTGAAAATAACGATGGATTCTTCTGATTCAGATCTTGATATCTCTAGCTCTAAATTTCCAATAAAGTGTCTCTATGAAGGTATTGAACTAAAGGAATTCTGGAGCATAGAGCTGCAAGAGAAACTAAAGAACATGGAAGGTACCATCACATTTCTGGAGAAAAGTCTAGCAGAAAAAGATGAAAAAATGCTTAAGGAAAGAGGTTTGATGGCTAAAATTGTAGAAGAAAATGAAGCAAAATGGAAGCATAAGCTATTTGAGAAAGAACAAGAGATCATCACCATTGAAAAGAAGCTATATGAGGGTATTGATGCTTTTGACCAAGAAATCAGAGCTTTAAAACAGATTATGCAAGAGCTTGAAGCAAGAACTTGTAAGAATCCTAATGAAATATGCAAAGTTGAAGATGAACTGAGCATGAATATCCTCATAAAAGAAGTTTCTGATGTTTACCTTCTCACACAATCAACAGATGTTGGAAGCATGCATTTTTTGGAGTTAGACTTTCAGCTTCAATGCTGGAAGGAATTTGGTTTATATCTTGAAGATGAACTCAACAAAACAAGAGCCCATTTGAAAATGCAGGAACTTGCCAATGCTGCATTAGAGGACAAGTTACAACGGTGTACAAATTTCTTGAGAGCTGAAGTACCTGGTGAAAGTAACATGCATAATGCCCCAGTTCCAGATGTGGGTAAAATTTTCTTACCTGATTGATTTCCAAGGATATTCTTTTGCCTCCATGTTAGTTAATGTTATTGTCTCACTCTTCTACTGTAATTTACATCCTTTGAAATTAAGAATCTGTAAAGTTGATAAAGATAAACCTAAGTTACTAATATAATGATCTTCACTTTTCAGTTTTGTCTTGCTGCATGCATAAAGAAAAATGAACACTGTTTTGCGTTCAACTTTACGGGTTACTTCTTATATATGTCATTTCATCACAACACGTTTCTGTATATGACATGGATGTGAATGAACATTGGTTTTTGGTTATATATGTGTATATGTATATCCTAGATAAATAGTTTTAATACTTAATGCTGCTTGTGCTCAGATTATTGTTGGAGAGGAAAACTTAGTGTGGTTCTCCTTAGAAGCTTAAAGGAAAAGAGGGACTGATGAACAAAGAAGATTACAAGTTGTGGTTAAAGCTCAAGGCAATCAGTCATAGAAAGAGCTAGTTATTCAGTAGTGAACAAGGAGAACCAAATCAATATCCCATGCATAGATTAATACTTCCTCCAGTCCTATATAAAAATTACAATTTTTGGGACTGGTCATTTTTATAAGTTACACTTTGTACTTGTCTGAAATTTAATTCACTTTTTCCATTTTTGCTCATGGTAAATTATATGTAAGTCTAATTTCATTTTCCCACTCACTCTCTCTCTCTCTCTCACCTTCTCCATAAATAAGGATATATCTGAAGAAAAAATTTTCTACACATTTATTGTTTTTAATAAAATTTAACCAACTTTTTATCTACTTAATTTGATTATTCAAAACTTATATATAATATTGAAGGGAGCATGTAGCATGTGTTACTGAATTCATGGTCCATATTACTACTTCCAATCCTAATTATAAGATCTCGTTTATAGACTATAAATAAAATCTTATAATTAGAACCAAAGGTATTATATTCATGTTTTTATTGAGTGCCTTTGTAGGTAATGATGCTCGGTTTGGTATTTCACATCTTATTTTTATTTTCTACTAAACAATTTTTCAGGTGATAGCAATGAAGAAACAAAAGGACAGAAGACAATTTCAAAGTTGTTTTGATGTGAAAAAGTGTTTTAACATTTCTTAGTTTATGTATTTCTTTGATGTAAGATAATTGATGAAGGATCAAATATGTAAGTAATTATGAATATTTTATATTTATGAAGGTCAATGTATTATGATACATTTGAAAGATGATAAAGTAAAAAAAGGAGAATGATGTGAAAAAAAACGTGGATACCACACAGAGCCACATCCTAATATATGTTAATCTCTTTTCCTGTGCATAGATAAATATATACTCATAGAGAACTCAATTTAAGTTTGAAATAGGCCAACTTGTATTAAATTTACTATAGAATCAAACCATGAGGTGTTTAAGTGGGAATTAAACTATGATTTTAAAAGTAATTTTATGATATACGGAGTAAAAAGGTATTCAGGTAAAAACAAAATCATGGTTTTAAAAATACTTTTGCGGTATATGAAGTAAATATGTGAAGGAATTTGTCTCGATTTATAAAAAAGTACTTTTAGAAAGTGTTTTTAGGGTTACCCAAACACTTTCCAAAAATATATGAAAGAAATTTTATCTCGACTTGCATAAAAGTACTTTTAAAAAACACTTTCACTGGAAACCAAACACCCTAATATTCTGATAGTAAACTCAATAACTGGGTACATTGCCGTGCAGGATCTAAAAATTCCACTGTACGAAGTACTACCTCCGGTCCTTAATATAAGACCCTGTTTGACTTTTATTTTGATCCTAAATATAAGACTCCAATCCATTTTGTCTCTCATATTTATATATTTTTTTCTAAAGTAACCCTTCTAACAATGATAGTTCTAGTCAATATATTTAATTAGCAAGGATATTTTAAGAAAGACAACGTCTATTTAGGACAAATAACTAACTTAACTTACTTCTTTAATCTCTTCAAATTAGTCAACTGGCTCTTATAATTAAAACTGGAGGTAGTATTTAAAACTAGAAAATGAAAACATGCACTCTCTGCTCTCTACTATAAGTTACTTTCAATCACTTCGTTGGAACTAAGGAAGAATAGTTACCTCGTTAAATATGTCTTAAAATTAATAATTTTCCAATTTTGCCCCTGTCAGAGAATATGGATCGAAGGAAGAAAGAGAGAAAAACATGGCATTTGAATAGCCATATAGAAACACTGAATTAGAATTAAAGTCTCCTTTTAATAACTTGCAACAGGGATAAAATCGAAACATGTTAATTAATCACCCTCTAGATGACTTGTATTAGGAACCATGGATTAATTCTAGAAAGCCACCAGAGGGATTAGTAGTCATAAAATTGGTATGCATGGACTGCCAACATGAAGTATCTGCTGGTACTTTTCTTTTGAGCCGCTGAGCACATTTGCATCATTCATTTTCCTTTATAATTCTATCAGTGATGTATCATAACCATCCATAACTTTTCTGGATCCCCTCCCAAAGAAACAAAGAAAAAAGAAAAAGAAGAAAAGAAAAGAACCCCTTTTATCCTTAATTTACAAACCAAAAGGGATTTTCTTTTTTTCTTTTTTTCCCTTGGACTCAACAAAGGGAATTTACTATGTACACAAAATGAGGGAGCGTTTCCACAAACTCAAAACAGGAATATCACCATTTTTGGCAATCACTGCCATGATCCTTGACTTCAAATCTCGCCTGTCCCTAGGGGCTGCCTTGAGGTATCTCCTGAAGCCCAGGCTTGGTAATCTTTCACAAGCTGATGATGCAAACGAGATTCAGTAAATATACCAAATTATACATCAGCTATCATCTCGACTCAGAACTAAATTATGTGTTTATTAAACCATGACACTCATCAAATGATCCTTCCCTCAAGTCAATCCCCAAGTTTATAAGGTCTTCAATACAGGAATTACATGGAAAAGAATAAATTTGAAGTTTCATGGGATTTTATATACAATATGTTATATAATTACCACCTAAACACCCAATAACATTTCATAACATTTAGATGCAACAGTTAGAAAACAATATATCGAGAACAGATAATTATTAACAGGTCAAGATGTAAGAGGCAATTATTTTGTTTATTATAACTAGTTTAGGCTTTTTTAGAAACAAAACCAAATTACTAATACCTCAACGCCTCATCCATTTTTCCCTATTCCAGAATACAGAATTAAAGTTCTGAAAAAAAAAAATCAATCAATTGAAAATTTCATCGAAGTTTGTTATATATCAGTTCATCAAGCAGCTGAGACAAGGAGGATGCAATGCATTGAACAGAAGACAAAGGTCAGAAACATCAGCTATCATATATCAGTCCACTAAGCTGGCTCAGGCAATGAAGAGGTAATACACTGAACAAGAGAAAAGTCAGAAACATTAAGCTGCATATAACTTCTGAACTAATGAACCGACCAAATTTCAACAGCATTAAGAAATAAATAACAAAGTACGATTTGATAGATAATCTCAGAAGAATTCATCTTCGTTATTCCTTGAATGTAACAGCCATATATAAGCGAAGAACATAAGTGATGGATATTTGAGCATACAGACAGCCAATGAAAAATTATCACTACCATTGGCAATACCTACATAAAATTCATCTTGTTCAGACGGTAAACATAAAGGACCATTCTAAAAGTTCCAATGAGTTTTTCCAGGGTTTAATTGTCATTGGATCATCATCATATGATATGACCAATAAATTAAAATGAAGCAAAGTTGTGCTTCAAATAAACTTTGTTAATATTATGTCAGTCGTCCACAGACCTGTGCCATAAAGCGGGGAAGCATAACTCTCAATATTTGTTCAAGAACTTGAGTCCCAGCTGATTCAATTGCTTCCTTCGGTATTAATTGGAACGCAAAAGGAATTTCAACACTCACCTGGAATACACATATTGATCGACAGATAAAGTTTATATAAAGTTCAGAGTTGCACAATCATGTAAAATTGATATAAAACCAAATTTACTACCTCAATTATAGTATCTGAAGAGAGCTGCTGCACCAACGAATTCTTGCTATTGCTACCACACGATATCCGGTTCACCATCAAAGCTGTGTTACCATATTAAAGTATTGTTAAAGCGTTCCTGAAAGTGGCATAAGCAAAATGATAATTGCTAGCGAACCTTAATGACTCCACACAATTAAACCCACTGTAACCTTGCGTCACCTGACCTACACTAAAAAGTTATTGCACAATACCAGTGGAATTCGAGAGTTTTAGAAGCTCACAATACAAAATTATAGGAGCAGTAACTTTCACAACGAAGACAAGAGTGCCTTGCATCATTAATGTTTTAATTCTTGTCACTGATTTGCTTAGAGCAGAATGCAGGCCAAACTCATTTGGCTTAACTTTCATCCACAGTAGTTCCTTATCTAACTCTGCACATGTAGTGTAACATCCCAAATTCTTGTTTGTGGCAAAGCATTTGCAGTCCAAGTCACAGGTTTGCATCGGGAAGAATGAAGGGCAAAGTCCCATAAGGCTTAATTTTCATACCGAATAGCCCCTCGTCTAACCTTTCAAATGTTCTGCAGACTGACTTTCAAAATTCTTTATTGATAAGAAATAGTATGTACTATATGCTGACAGTTCAGCAACTGTAATTACTCTACTCTCAAGGCGATCCAAGCTACCAAGTAGAGGTAGATTAATCTTATCATAATTGGCTTGGTCTACTTATTTTGTGCAAGCGCTGGTCTAGCAAATAATTTTTCATTGAGAAATACCACAGGTGCACTTATGCTATAACAAAGCTACAATTTGCAGATGACAGGATCAATCCATTTTTGTATCTATGTAGAACTGTGACAGAGTTTATAAAGCAAATTGAGTTGACATTTCTTTAATAAAATATTTAGCTATTGCTCCTTACCATCAAACTTATCATTCTGAGCAGCAACCATTGGCGAACCTTCCAGCTGTCACCGATCACCAAACAATCAAGAAGAAATCAGAAATAAATACACTAGAAACTAGAAGGTCACTCAACACACACACACACACACACACAGAGAGAGAGAGAGAGAGAGGAAAGAAACACTAGAAAGTGAACAGAAAAGTCGGGGAAAAGAGGAAGAGCTGAAAACACCCGTTATTATACCTTGCAGGACAGGAGTTTAATGCAACACCCGTCGGGTTGCTCTTCCACCCTAACCAGCAAAACTGGACAAATCTCAAAGGAGAAGAACTTAAATTTATAAACATAACACCTGAAAGTGTTGTCATTTACTCTCTCAATCCTCTCAGCATCCAGAACAGAATATTGACTGGCGGGTAATCGCATATATTCAACTGAAACCAACAAAAACAATTTCAAATTCCGAAATTCAACACATATCCAAATCCAAATGGGGGGGGGGGGTCGCTATTAAATCTCTCTTAAAATTACCTAGGGGACGTTCGAGTTGCTGAACAGTAGTCGACTCCCTCCGCCGCGCAACGAAACGCGCTTTTGGGTTTGGATTCGCAGAAGCTCGGAGTGAAAGCCCAGAGGATTGATAAGCAAATCTTGTACAGAATGATTTGCCATGATGTGAAATGGGATTAATTCTTACCAATGAAGAAGCGCTCAGTGCCATCTAAACTCAGCCTCTCTTTAAGCTTAACATTCAAACAAAATAGAGAAAGAGAAAAAGATTGGCTTTGGTCCTATGGATAGTGGTGGGGTGAGGTGAGCCCCAAACACGAAGAGAAGTTGTGGTCACAAAAGAGAACCTAAGATATGCGCACGTGTGTCACGTGACACCGCCATTTACCGTTACCGATGCTTTCATTATAAACAGTAACACCGAAGTTCATAACCCTGGCTCTGGCGGATCCAGAATATATACCAGAACTTGATCCGAAATGAAAAGCGACGAGAATTCGAGTGGTCTAATAGAGTGAATGATGCAACAACAAAGTTCAATGGGCCAGAGCGAAGCAATTAGCAGGAGGAGATAAATCCAGAAGCTCAAATACTTCAAGTTCAAAAATTGTAATCCACCGACACGTTAAGTTCGAACGATTGTAAGGACTAATTAGTATCACTGAAATCCTACACTTGGAGGTGGTGACAATTTGCAAGGCTTTGTTACTTCAAAATGGTGACAGTTGTAAGGACCGCTTAGGAAAAAGCCCGCGAAGATCAGTTTTTGTTCTTCCATTCCATCTATCCGAAGAAGGGGCTTCATTGGCCATCATCGAGTCGCCAGACATGATTGAGGAGTCGGCTGCTATTGCTAAGTTCGATAACATCGATAGATACAAGGTTAAGGTGATAAAGGACACCTTGATGTAATGATTGTTTGGTCCATGCCAATCATGCAACTGGAAAAAACTTTTTGTTATAATTATATTTCTTGGTGTAACTATATTATATTATCTCCGGTCTTAAATGTAAGAGTTAGTTAACTAATTTGAATAGATTAAGAAAATAAGTTGAATTAGTTATTTATAATAAATAAGTATTGTCTTTCCTAAAATATCATTACTAATCAAGTTTGTTGGCTAGAATTACCATACTTAGAAGGATTATCTTAGAAAAAAATAGATAAATATGACAGATAAAGTTGATTGAGATCTTATATTTAAAACTAAAATAAAAATTAAACAAGATTTTATATTTAGGTCTGGAGGAGTATTAGTCAAGCGGGTTGACATTTATGTTTTTCCCCGTGAACACTAGCTAAATGATGTACTAACTTTTGCACTTAATATAACAATTATATAACTAATTTATGAATATTAAAAAAATTAATTAGAGTTGGTTATTTATAATAAATAGATGTCTTTTTTAAAATATCTTAGTTAATAATGTGCATTAAATCGAAAATCTTTTAACATGTGTAATCACTGTAGAGATTACTTTGAAAAAAATAAATAAATATGAGAGACAAGTATATTAAAATATTATATTTAAGACCAAATTAAATCTCTAACTAACTTTTATATTTAGGACCGAAAATAGTATAGTATAGTTTTGATTAGAGCTGAGAAAACGGGTTGAGCCCGTCTGGCCTTGGCCCATTTATGCCTAAAAATTATGAAGGTCAGCCTTGTAATTTTTTCCCTTCAAATGAGAAACAGGCTCAAAAGGGTTGACACTGTAGGACCGAGGGTTTAAACGAGTTGGCCCTCAACCCTTTTATGTGTAATTATAATACTATTAATTTGTTAATGATATTTTGAATATTTAGTTATTTTTATCATCTTGAAATTAAATTTCACAGAATAGTTTGATTTATTTGGTTTTAGACAATAATTTGTCTAATTAAATTTTAAAAAATAGATTAATTTAGACTTTAATAATGATTTGATTTATATTATATGTGTTGATATTTTTAAATTATATATATTTGATAATAGAGTATTTTTATACTTATGTAACTTATGATTCTATAATTTAAATTAGAAATTTATGATTTTCAACAACAATGCTTCTTAAACTAAAGTAAAATAATAACTAGAATGCAAAATTTAAAAGTGAAATTCCTATAAAGAAGAAAAACTTAATATTTTTGCTATGAAATAAGAGCAACTGATTATACTGATGATGAAGTTTTAAAAAATTAACAATAATGTTTGTCTATTGTATATTTGCATCCTTGATCAAACTTTTGGATGTTGTTGTCTTGTTGATGAATGTTTTCGATGTTCTTGAATGTTGATAGATATTTAGATATAATGATATTTTGTATTTGTGACTTAATTTAATTTATAATTATGTCTTTTATTAATAATTTCATTGGTTTGTTTTTTTAATTAAAAAATATGAGAAATATGAAAAATAATTGTTTTAAATTGGTTGAAAGCCCCGAGCCGGTCCTGAGCCCAACATCTTAAGGGTTAGGTCTAATAATTTGGGGTATTTTTAAAATTTCGGCCATGTAAGACTAGCTCTTTAAAGCCTATCCGTCCTACAGGATTGGTCCGACCTGTATTCGCACCTCTAGTTTTGGTTGAGTTAACAACATTTTTTAATGCACTAAATTTATGCCAAATTTGTGGTAAGATTGTAACTTGCTAACAGCTCATTGTTACTTTAGTTATTGAATATGTATTTTATGAGTAATCTAACTAAAACTATTATTTGAATCAATAGTTTACTCATAAGACATTCAAATTTTGTATGATTTATAAATTAATATTTCATTGGGTTGACGGTTAACGTCTTTTTTAATTTAAATATTACTTTACGTGAATTTTTTTATATATTTTAATTAGATAATATTACTTCTGATCTTTAATAAGAGTTAGTTTGATATTTAATTTGATTCTAAGTATAAAACTCTAATCTACTTTATATCATATTTATCTATTTTTTTCAAAATAATTTTGATAGTAGTTGCACAAGTTAAATATTCAATCAAGTAGTAGTTCTAACCAATACATATGATTAGTAAGAATACTCTGGAAAAGATAACATCTATTTCTTACAAAGAGCTAACTTAAAAAACTTTCTAAATTTATTCAAATTAGTCAATTAGTTCTTATATTAAGGAGCAGAGGTAGTATTATTTTTATAATGACTACTCAAAATTTCCTTGGATCATTAACACTTAAATCAATATCTTAACTAGTGAAATGACCAATACAACTTTTTGTTGACCAGCTACAACCGAATTAGTTAGGATTTAGAAAAAAAGCCTAAGATACCAGGTGGCTTAAAAGGTCATTAAAAAAAACACTAATTTTTTCATTCACAACATTTAAATTATCAACTTTGCTTAATTAAGCATCGTTGAATCTCCTACTCCCCAACCCAGCTGTCATTAATTGCTGTGACCATTATTTTTTGAGTGATTATACACAAACTTCTCCCAAATTAGGTTTGTTCTATTAATATTGCCCAGCTCTTAATTTCCAAACATTATAGAAGAAGTCAAACTTTTCTGTGAAGTGCATTGAGATCTATGAAACAAAATTTATAAGCCGTTGAAAAATAATCTGCTGGTTCTATGCTGGCTGGCATCTATTGTTTAAAAAAGATAGTACTAGTTTGAAAATTTCAAACTGATGACTTCAATATAAAAAATTTAAAATGTTAATCCCGGTAAATGCAAATTGGTAGTACATACAACTCCAGCTAAATGTTGAAAACTACATTTAGTTATGGAGATCCATTGACCATTGCATGTGGGAAACAAAATGCAGATCATCGTAATATATAAATTGGTATTAATATTAATATATAAAACAAATAATTGAGCATCAAATTTGACAGAGTAAAATAATCAAAATAACTAAGATTGACTTAAGTTGATGATTTGACTAAGTATAAATGGTAATGGTAATTGCAGGAAAAACTGATGCTGTTACAGCTTGAGACAACAGACTATAAAATAAATTACAATTAGCATATAATATAAAACTTCAATAAAAATAATATGTAAAATAAAAGAACAAAAGAAATTAATTAAAATTTTTTACTTATCCTTCCAGATAGTTACACAAGGGAAAATCACAGAAAAATAATTGATGAATTTCAAAATTTTCAAATGGTCACTTAAATAAGCAAAATTTTAGTTTAAACATAAGTGACCAAATTGTGATTTGCAAATTTGCTAAAATAATTATATTTCCATTTATTTTTTTAAAAAAATACAAAACACCCTCACTGGCTGGTCAGGCAGTGGTAGTTGCCAGAGTTGAAGTAGGCCATAGTCATTGGAGTTCTGGCAATCGGCTAACGGGGTCACCAAAGTTCCAGCGGCTGGCAACTATTTTTTTTGAGAATTTTTATAATTTCAGTAATCTGATTAACAAGTTTTTTAACGTTATCAACAAGTTCGGTGCAGTAATTAACAACAAGTTTTTTCAGAAAATTCAAAAAGTAGCATTTTATAACTTCAATAATGTAATTAACAAGTTCGATATGACAGTTAATAACAGGTTTTTTGGGAATTCAAAAAGTAAAATTTTTGATACCTCAATAACGTGGTTAACAAATATATAAAGATATTAACAACTCTAATAACAAATTCATCCAGACGTTTTCATTCTAGTAAGCTAATCTTGTCAGTTGTGACCTGGGCTTACACTCACCTTCTGAGTTGCTTCATCTTTCAATCTCATTTTGGTTTAACATTCTATGGGTGCAAATGTCATGAGACGTTGGGTTATCTCAATGACTTGCACTGGCATTACTCTTTTGAAACACATCTGCAAGTCTATTTGCAGGATAACCTCCCAAATGCGTTGAAGCTTGCGAAGAAGTTGTGCATGGCGGTAGAATGGCTGGCGCAAGGCAGGATGTATGCTTTGAGTTGTCTTGCAATTATTGGCCAGAGTTTGGGCCCGTTGTTTTTCTTGCTGACCGGCCTTCTTTTTTAGTTTATTTAGATTTCGCTCATTTTTTGTAATTTTTTTATTTAGTTTGAATAAAATTGTCTTTTATTGAAAAAAAATGCATATAATTTGAGTGATATGAAGAATTCAAATATAAGATATGCAATTCAGGCTATTTAACTTTAATTGAAACTAATTTTACCATGTGTATTGAATACTAATCATAATTTTTTCGCCAACGAATAATAATCACAGTTAATATATTATAAATAGCATTTTATAGAGCAGGCTGCTCCCGGGGAAAAAAAAGAGAGCACGTTTTATCATTTTCTGATTTTTCTGAGATAAATTAATTCAGAATGATTAATTAAAGGGAGAATTGCAATTAGGTCCCACTCAAGGGAATTAAATGCAAAAAGGTCCCTTGAAATCATGAAATTATTCTGAAGTCCCAAGGGACCTTTTTGCAATAAATTTTATTTGTTTAATTACCAAATTACCTTCTTTTTTTTAACTTTGTATTGACAACTAAAAGAGTAGTGGTTGACAACTTAGGGTGTAAGGATTGACAACTATCGCGGCTGGTTTGAAGACATTTTCTGCATATCATATCATAATGTGTAAACCAG
This sequence comes from Neltuma alba, assembly GCF_004799145.2. Classification (NCBI taxonomy): domain Eukaryota; kingdom Viridiplantae; phylum Streptophyta; class Magnoliopsida; order Fabales; family Fabaceae; genus Neltuma; species Neltuma alba. The sequence continues at coordinate 43,364 of NW_021637623.1, read as the reverse complement.
CCGCGATAGTTGTCAATCCTTGCACCCTGAGTTGTCAACCACTACTCTTCAGTTGTCAATGCAAACTTAAAAAAAAAAAATAATTTGGTAAGTAAACAAATAAAATTTAATGCAAAAAAATTTTGAGACTTTAAAATAATTTCATGATTTTAAAGGACTTTTTTGCATTTAATTTCCTTTGGGATCTAATTGCCATTTTCCCTTAATTAAAAAATAACGGAGGCGGTAATCACGCCCGAGCCACGACGACTGGCTCATTCACTGACGCACGCACGCACGCACGCACATGTAGGAAAGAGAGGATTGCTGGATATGTAGTCGCGGCTCAGCCTCTCTGATTTCATTCTTCACTTCCCTCTCTCACACCCTAATCCGCTTCTTCTTCTTCTTCCCCATTCTCGCTCTTTGGATTCTGTAACCAAATGGAATTTGCGGCAATGGTTTGAACTTCTTCTGTTGCTGGTTTTTTTCACGCTGTTTCTGTAAATTGTTGCCCTTTCTTTCTCTTCACAAGAAGGCACGAAAGAGAAGAGGTTGAAGAATAGTTATGGAGTCAATTGAATCTCCCTATGTGTCGTCTCCTGAGGGACCCGGGAAATCCCCTTTGGCTCAGCCCAATTCCCATGCTTCAGGTATCTGATCCGATCTGCTTTCTCTGTTTCGTTTTTTTTTTTTTTTTGCTTGGGGTTTCGGCAGTTGCAAATGGCGGTCTAGTTAGATAGTAATGTGAGGTTACATCAATGGCAATGATTCGCTTTCTGGTTAATTATAAATGTCGGTGATGTTAACGTACGGTCACATCGGTGGCCAACTTTCATGACCCACATAATTCTGATTTTCGGAGCTAGCAGTTGAAGATTTTATCTTTAGTTCGTTTCAGGAGTGTGAGAATGGGAAGAGGAAAACTTGCTATGACAAATACTATTTCGTGGGATGCTTGAGTTTTACTTGCCGTCGCAGCTGGTTTTTGTTGCTGGAAAAATCACAATGCAATTTCTCACCCTTATTTATTATATCAACTCCCGCAGAAGGATTAGGGTTACTGCTTAAAATGAGGATGAATTAAGCTATGACCGCCATAAAATAATAGGGGTCAATGCTTGATTCAGGGTTTTCTTTTTGAAGGAGCATTCACTTATCGATGTATAATTCTAACGCTGGAACCTGGTAGTAGTTTGTGTCACCCTTGAAAATAAGCTTTTCTCTGGCCTCAAAACAGAAGAAAATGGAAAGGAAACTTGATTTGCCGTGGATTCAACACTTTTGTCGTATTAAGAATCCTTGTAAACTTCTCCAAAACAAGGACTCATGCCATAGCCACTAACATCTACTTGTTAGCCCAAATCTCTTTAGTAATTGAATGATGAGCATTCTGATTTTAGTGAGAATGAATTTGTGATCTGGATCTGGTTGAATTTTTATTTTTCTTCTGTTCCTGAAAGTAACAGTGTTAAAGGGAAACATGCTCACGGAGTTTTTAAATGTGAAGATATTGGAGATGACTGTTCCATTGTACAAATTTATTGTTTTGCTTTTCTTTTTTAAATTTTATTGGTGAGGACTAAAAAGAACAACGACTCTTGGAAAATAAAACCCATCTTATGAAAATCAGGAATTATTTTAGGTTTTACTCCATTTTTTCCTATTTATAGGTCAACTTAAAGAAGCTTTTTATGTTTCTATTTATGAGTTATTTTGCAAAATTTATGAAGCAATTAATATATATTTTTTCTAGTAGTGCCTTTGGTATGGATATTGTTAAGTAATTATGGTGGAAAGAGGGATTGAGAGAAATGAGTATGATCGTAGATTCGTAGTACAATTTATTGCATTTAATTAAGGGTATTTTTGGAAATATGTGGTAATTTTAAGAATATCAACTAATTTTACCTAACTTGATTTGTGTGAATCAGTTAAAGGTGAGTTATCAATAGAGATAGAGGGATTAACAAATTTGAGCTACTTCAATTCCAAATCCCAGCACACATGCCCTATTGAGTGCATTTTTTAAGAACTGCTGCACAATCCCTTTTCGTACGGGACTAATCTTATTTGGGAATTGAGGGTATTGAGGTTATCCCTTCCTACAAAAGTTTTTTCATGCGCTTAAACCTTTATACTGGAAAGGCCCTTCAACTAATTAGCTCAGGCTTAATTAGCACTTGAGCCGTTCCTCATGGATGTAAACTACTGCACATAGATACAACTAAACCTTCACCTTGGCTGTTGCTTTGACGGGGTGGAATTTGGATTTTGTTTTGACGTAAAATGAAATAATTCTATTTTATTGTCAATTTAAGCTGGCATGATGAAGGAGGTCAGAATAATTGATACTTATGTCAGCCATGTAACACTAGTACAGTCAAATTATTCTTTTCACAAAATTTGATTTTTATTGATTTGACTCTCTGATCATGATGCTCTCTTTTATGTCAATCATGCATGCCTAATTTCATATAAATTAGATATCAAGAATGAGAGAAAAAAATCAATTAGTCAATAATTTCTTACCTTCTTATGCATCATATGGCACGTTAATCTTATGGAATATTACTAGAGCACAAAGCAACAGTTTCTGGATTACTGCTTCTAGCTTAATCTAATATAGTGCTTGCTTCTGCTAGATTCTACAGAGAAACCAACATATGTACGGTTTCTTGTTTCAAATGCCGCAGCTGGTTCTGTTATTGGAAAGGGTGGTTCAACTATCACTGATTTCCAGTCACAATCTGGAGCACGAATTCAGTTATCTCGCAATCATGAATTTTTTCCTGGAACCACAGATAGGATTATTATGGTATCTGGTGCAATAAATGAAATTCTAAAAGCTGTAGAGCTTATTCTTTCTAAGTTGATGAGTGAGGTAACCACTGTTTTAACCACCATTTTGTAGATTTAATTACTAATGGGGTGAAAGATGCCTTATGTGCTTCTGAAATTTACTTGGCTTCTGTGATTAGCTTCATAGTGAGGATGACAATGATGCTGAACCAAGAACAAAGGTGAGACTCATTGTTCCAAATAGCTCTTGTGGAGGAATAATTGGCAAGGGAGGTTCTACGATTAGGTATGATCATTTTTCTTAGTCAATATCAGATATAAATTTTTTTAGTTTGCCTTGTTTATGAATTAATTGCTGATGGAAAAAGCAATTTCTGGTGCTTATGGATCTTGATCTGTGTTCTGTGAATATTTCTTAACGAATGGTAACAGCAGGCCCTCCTGGTGGTATCAGTATTCCTTTGGCACCTAAGAAAATGGTTATCCATCACTTTTTCCTTTCCATGCTAACCCACCCTCTTTGTCGCTAGGAGACCAATTATTACTTTCAATTTAATGATTCTTTCTATATGTATTAATGAGAATGGGATAAAAAGTTACCAGTGTCTATCTTTTTCTTTGAGCAGGTCATTTATTGAAGATTCTCATGCTAGCATCAAGATATCTCCTCAGGATCATAATTATTATGGACTGAATGATAGGCTAGTGACATTGGCTGGAACTCTGGATGAACAGATGCATGCGATTGATCTAATTGTTTCTAAGCTTGCTGAAGATCCACAGTATTCGCAGTCCATGAGCACTCCATTTTCATATCCAGGTTTGTCAGCTTCATTCATGCTTGTGATTCTAAAGAGCTAATAATAAGTTAAGTTTTACTCGATATATTTAAGTGCAGAGGTGGATGGAGGGGGAAAAAAGAAAATTTGAGGGGCCCATAAGTAATTTTATGGGGACTTAAGTATAAAATGCTGTTTTTAAAAGGCAATGCTTTATTTGCACTTGTAAACAATTTTCTCCAATTGCCAGCTCCCTCCTCCAAAAAAAAAAAAAGGCACTGGGCCTGCACCTGTGTTAACAGAATTTTTCCTCTGGTTTTTTGTCAATCCAATTCTGTTTGCTTGACTAATTCTTTTGCTTTCAAGTTGAACTGTTGCTAATTTCCTATTGCCCTCTATGTCATTTTCAAGAAGGTTACCAGTGATTACCTAAGAAGGGGCATCCCTTGTAACATTAAAAATAAGGAAACACAACTTGGCCTATGTGTTATAAATACAGAGCCTGATTCACTCACTGTTATTTTTAGCTATTATAAGCTGATTTCATGCACTTTTGCTCTAAAGACAAATGAAGGTTAAAAAAAATTTAATATTTAAATCAAAATTCAATGAGGAAATTGAGAGTCGTGTTTGCAGTAGGAAGATTATGGTTTGCATATTCAATCATAAAGAGTTTAAAATTTAATCTCAACCACCACATGCATCTTGAGTTTTATAAACTATTACTCTTTGCTGTATAATTGCCTCTTTTGCAGGCTGCAAGATATCCACAAGTAAATCAGTTTTAAGATTCATAAGTATGATGTATTATTATAATTATTTTTAAATGTTAAGGTAGGTAACGGCCTCTAGCCGTTGATAATTTAATTGCCGGTACTTTTTGTTAGCTAGGCCTATAAATAGACACGGAGGGTACCCAATTGTACAGATTTTGATTACTTAAGTAATAACATTGCACTATTCAGATAATTCTCTCTCGTGTCCTCTCTTGTTCATCTTTTTCTCTCTAAATCCCCGATGTCTTCTCTCCTTTCTGGTTTCCTTCTCTCTGATTCCTACTTCTAATTTTCTCTACAACATTTCTATCTTTCTCTTTTTCTTACTCTATCCTGTCAAAATCTTAATAACTTGCTCTAGATTTAATCTTGACTGTTGTTGTTATATGTCTGTATGGGGTGATGAGACATTTTATTTAGGTCTAGGGTGGTGTTTTGGCAATTGTCTTTTATAATCTTCCAGTTTGTGCCGGCTATCACATAATTTTCAAGTTATCTGGGCTTTTATTTATGCACTTCAGGCGGCTGTACAATTTGAGTCAGGTCTTAAATTGTGGTGTTCTTATTCCTCAAGTTTTGACAAGCCCTTCATAGTTTGCTTATTCATTGCTGATTAACGATGAAAAGAAGGACTTCTAAAAAAACTACGTCACCATATATGATTATGAAATGATGGAATCAAGAACTGAGTAGCAATTTGATGTCTTCTTGATATGATTTCTGAGGAATTATTATCATAAATTTGTTGCTTAATATATTTTTCTTAACTTGAATTTTAGGTGTTGTCTTCTCTGGTTATCAAGGTGCACCCTACACATACATGGTTCCTCCTGTTGCAACAGCACCCTACAATGGAATTAACTATAGGCAAAATGGTGCTGGAGGAAAAGTCCAGAATAGCAAGGTTAGTAATGTTTCCTGATGTTGTTAGTTGCCTAGTCAGACAGAACAAAGAATGACATCATATTTTGAGGCTGAGCATGATGCATCTTGAGAGAGTTGAGACTTGAACGAAGACCTTCTTGCTATCCTGAAATTAGTTTTCTTTCTTCCACTTCTCAATCCTTTGAACTGTGCGATCCTGCATAGTGCCATTTTGTCATGTTCAAACGAAAGAAAGGGCATATTTCAAAGCTTGTGACATCTGATGCCATTTGTCATTTGATGAGTACCTGATTATAAATCACAAGTCACTAGTAGGATGGTAGACTATTTTTGGTCACTGCGGTTTTCCTGTGTTTCCATAAAGTAAGCTCTCTTTGGTTTTTATACAACTCTGACATCACATTGAATTGCAATAGCAGTTAGTGAATTGGACTTCCCATTTGCATTTTGGGCAAAAATGCATGTCAATCCTTGATAATTGTGAGTACAAGTGGCTGCTAATTTTGTGGAATATACTTGAGCTGAAGCTAATAAGCTTAGATATGAGAAGTCGGAGTTTCTAGCGGCCATTAAACCTGTGAAAACTTTGCATAATACATAAGGGGAAAAGGAAAGATGAAGGTTATTGACAGAACGTTGTTTATAAATGGAACTTGAAAAATAAAAATTTCTTGCCCATAGAGCTTATTTGGACTTGGACCAAAAGACGAATAGCCGAATTGAGAACCGACTTCAGGTAGGTCAAATTATGGTGTAAGTCGTAACTGAAAACACTGTATTGCACGGGTTGATCCCACTGATACCCCTGCATTTCGCTGCGGATGAACTTGGACCAAAGCCAGAAGAAAGGCTATCCTGGTCCATTTAGTATGGATTGACTGCTCAATAAGTTGAACTGTTCAATGCAATCACATCATAGAACTTTGATAAGGATGTTGCTCCTTTGTTTGAATATGCACCTGTCTAAAGTTATACTAGGTACAAATATAACGCAAGTGTTATTCCACTTGCAGTTAGTGTTGTAAAAGAACACGGAATTCTATTTACAAAATAAAAAGGGAAAAACATTTGAACCTTCATGTCTAAGGGGTTGTTAACCATATTCACACATGCTTTCTATATGTATATGATTCTTCTACCGTTTTTGTTTATCTTTTTTTTTTTTTTTTTCCTTTTAATTCTTATGCTGAGAGATCAAGCATACTCGTGTGAAAATATAACACGTTTAACCTTTTATTTCTATAAATATCGTCATGGCGGATTACTTTGTTTCTTTGAACTGATAGATGGTCATGCATTGTTTGGCAGGAGGAGCGGAATAACTCAATGACAATTGGTGTTGCAGATGGGCACGTAGGGTTGGTTGTTGGCCGCGGGGGAAGGAACATAATTGAAATTAGTCAGGTTTTCCAATGGCTGATATTCTCACTGTGTTCAATATGATTACTTCTACAACGCACTAAATTAGACTAATATGGCTTTTCAGATTAGTGGGGCAAGGATAAAGATATCAGATAGAGGTGATTTTATGACTGGGACAACCGATAGGTATGAAAATGGACTTGCTTTCTCACAATTTTCTATCCTCATACCCTCAGTATGGGGATTTTTTTTTTTTAAAACCCCTGGTGTTATTTATTTTACCTTGAGACTTTTTGACGTGATTTTTCTTCATGCTTATCATGCAGGAAAGTTACCATAACAGGGTCCCAGAGAGCAATACGCACAGCTGAAGCTATGATAATGCAGAAAGTTGCTTATGCTGCTGAGAGGTCCATGGAGTAGTGGGCAAATACACTTTTAGTGAACCTGCTTGCAATTGCTTATACATTTGCTGTTTTATTAGGTTTATTCACATAAACCATTTAGATGATAAGTTGAGGTCTGAATATTGTAGCTTGACAGGGAGCAAGATTTTGTTGTTAATTTTAAGGTAGTCCAGTAGGGAGAAACACTGCCAGATAATCAATTGGGAGGGTCACTACTGCTTTTGACCAATGTGTAGTAACTAGAAGCATATTCTTTTTTGTTACATGCTGTAAGTCAACAATTACTTTAATTCCCTGGCCTTGAGATAGGATTGGAGGATTCCTGCTGCTTGTTAATGATTTAGGAATTTGAGTATCCACTTGTGAGAATATGCCACCTGAATCTTGTTTGACCTTAATCGTTGTTTGCTTTTGCCGGTCGGTCCTACTGTTCTCATTCTTAATATAAGAGCCGCATAATTAATTTAGATGTATTAGGAAAGCCAAATAAATCAATTAATTATAAAAAAATTTGACATGATCTTCTTAATATAATCATGTAATATTAGATTACATGTCAGTTAATTGATTGGTTAGGTAAATTAATTTGAAAAAAAATGATAGATATGAGAAAAAATTAATTAGGATTTTATATTAAAAAATCAAATTTAACCTCTCAGTTAGTTTTAATTATATGGAAGACCAAAGGAGCATTATGCAAAGGATTGTCATTATTTTGTAAAGGACAATAATCATGCTAATACCCATGCATACATGTGTTGAGGAGGGGCCACACACACACACACGTGTATCGCCTCCCAGCAACTTTTTTTTTCTTTTTTTGACCAGAGCCTCCCAGCAACTTACCATATATATCACACGTAGAACATTATATAACATCCATTATTAGCTTATGTAACACTATCATACGTATAAAAGTGCCACTTTTCAAGTATGTTCAAAACAAACAGGGACAGCCACAACACTTGTTTCAACCTTGCTTCTAATCTTCACATGTCCTTCCTCATCAGTAACTCCACTCGCCTTGTTCTTGTTCCCACACCACAGATTTGCCTTCGCATTCGTTATTCCGGCACCCGCCGCTGCCGCAGAGGAGTCAGTTTCCGCCGCCGGTGACATTGAAGAAACCAGCACAGAAGCGAGGAGGAGGAAGAGGAAAGAAGACCTCTTTATTCTCTTGCCATACTTCACACTGTGACAAGAGGCAGTAGCTAAAGATAACCCTTAATTTATTACATATTACATCATAATTAATTAAAAGATATCCATCATTTCTCTATCCTTAATTTATTATTTCATGCGGTTAAGCAATCACATCATACTATAAATACAAGTGTGCATAATATATCAAACCTAAGCTACCGCCTGCTGTTTAAAACGTACCACTGATATGAACATTGCTTAATTTTAATTAAGGACAAAAAGGATACGTCTAGTTTTGAAACTATGACAAATCATATTCATCTTTTAATTAATTATATCTACCTCCCAAAAAAAAAAACAGATTACTAATAACTAATAATAAGGCATGCAAGTAGAACCAAACGATCCATCATTAGTCTATAACAGGGAAAATTGCTACATGTGTGTGTGTGTGTAAAGTGATCTTTTCTATTTTCATACGTAAATAATTAAATTGAAAGAGACAAAAGAGAAAATGATCGATAATTAATACTTACGTATGATTACTACCTCCTAAAATTTATGCAAATTTTATATTATATGTGCACTTTTCAAAATTAAACCACAAACACTCAGTAACACCAATATTGCATTGAAAAAAAAACTGTAGAAGTTAAATAATTTATTGTAATTAATTATTAAAATTATTGTTCATATTTCTGGTCGAAAAAATTGACAACGGTTACTTTTACACCATTTCATTTTCAAGATAATATATTTGCTTAAATTTTCATCCACAGTGAGCAGTAGGTTGCCCATCAAATTGAAGCTGCCATAACATCACTCTATCCAACTTTTCTTACTCACCCAATATTAAGCTTTACAATGCCTATTTATAGAGCCACCTATTTATTGTCATCACTATATTCATTAATACGATAAAGAGATATACTTTTCAATTAATTTAAGTTAATTAAGAAACTCAAATAAATTAATTAGTTATAATTATAACAAATGTGACGTGATCTTCTTAAAATTACCTTATAACACTTGATTATATAATAGTTTATAAGTTAGGTGGCTTATTTTAGGAAAAAAATGATAAATATAAAAGATAAATAGATTCATATCTTGTAATTAAAACTGAATCCAACTCCCAAATAGATCTTATATTAGCCAGAGTAATTGAAAAGAAAGGATATGTATGTATGTGTACATAGGTATGTACATACATACTATGTTTCTTCATTGATTCTTCGAAGATTTTTTACTTGGGATAATTTATGTTGAAGAAGCTCATGAAAGATAATTTGAAACTGCACATATATTTTTAAGGCAAAACGACTGTAAATGAAGTGTCCTATATATATGGTACTCGTTTTCATTGTTCTTCTTGTCCCACACACTTTAACTTTTTGGATGTTTATTTCAGATATGGCCATCAGATCCAAGCTCTTAGGGTTTGTGCTCACTGTTCTGCTCATTCTCGACTTGGCCGTCGTTGCTATGTCGATGACGCGCGAATCATCCTGTCACCGTGAGGCCGGTTGTGAAAAAGGATTTGGTGGAGAAGAAGGAGGGGGAGGGGGAGGGGGTGGAGGCGGAGGTGGTGGAAGCAGCAAAGGTGGTGGAGGCGGCGGGGGAGGTGGAGGAGGAGGAGGAGGATGGGGAGCAGTAGGTGGTGGCGGTGGCGGCGGAGGTGGAGGAGGAGGAGGAGAAAGAATCAGCGAGTCTGGATTCAGAGTTTACAATGCAGAAGGAAGAGGTGATGACGGTGGTAATAAGAAAGTGAAGGGCGAAAAAGATACGAAAACAATGGAGGTTATGAGTAAGAAGTGAAGCTCAAAGAACCACGCCTGGTCTAATATTATATTTTATGAGTATATTGAAAAAAATTTATATATGTAATAAGATAAAATGATATTGTATGTTATATATATATGTTTGTGTATATGTGGTCATCAAAATAAGTTACAGTGAAATGCTAATATATACATATATATATATGCATGGTTCGTACGTAAGTGGTAACTTTGATTTGCATGTTATGTTATATTGTACCTTAATGAAATGCTAATGATGAATTGAGTATTCTCTTATCAATCTTTCTGCTGTTGAAGATAATGTTAAATATATGTGTATATAATCTTGTTATTCCAATTGATATCAAGCATGTTTTTTCAGACGTGAAATTAAAAATTGTGAGTTCCAACCCTCAATTTAATAGTAGGTGAATAGATAGATAATGGTAGATTAAAATTTAAATGCCTTTTTCTCATATGGATCTAGATGATAATTTAATTCAAAAGCCTTCAAAAATGATTGTTCTTAATTTTCTACTATCTAATATTTAAAACTTTGTAAATGTGTAAGAAAAAAATTGAAAGGATAATAAAAATGACTATACTTAGATCAAGTTTTTTATATCTATCATGTCAAATTCTCCAATTACACATAGTTATGTGTTTCATTTTTAAAATATTAGCATTTAATAGCATTCAATAATAAACTCATATGAAAAAAAGTAAAACACATGTGTATATATAATTAAAGAACTTATAATAAATATAAATAACTTGACCTAATTATTTTTCTAAGGGTGTGTTTGGCTCAATAAAAGGGATGGGATGGAAGGGGAGAGATTTTAACAAAGGAAAAGGAGATGAAAGGAAGGGACAAATTTTAATATTATCTTGTTTGGATTAATATGAGAGAAGGGAGGGGAGGAATTTTAATGTTACCTTATTTGGTTTAGAAAGAGAGGGAAGGCAAAATATTTTTATGTGGACAACTTTGTCCTTATATTATTTAAGTTGATTTTTACAACTTTTATAGATTAATTAATAAAATATAATTATAAATAACATTTAATATATGAGATCAACTTTTTATAATTAGCAAAATTAAATAAATATAACAATAATACATAATTAATAGCTACTATATATCTAATAACTATAATTGTATTTATATCCAAAATTTGATCTAATGAAGTAAACATGTTTAATTTGAGTTTTTTTTTTTTTTCAGTTTTCATTTTTCTCACTGTTGTTGGTACGAGTAGCCAAATAACTTTTTCAAAGAAGACATAGATGACTTATTTGTATATTTTTATTTTGAGTTCTTGATTTGCATTAGAAAATTAAAACATATTTGATAGCAACTATTTTTTTTATATTTGATAGCATATAAATGAGAGAAGAGGCATGATTAAATCTACAAATATACCAAATCACATACAATCCAGCGATGAAGGGTAACATAGGATTATTAAAAAATAATATGGATATATTAGTTAATACAAACTAAAATATTACCCTTTCTTTCGAAATTCTCCCAATTTTAGAGGAGAGGCTTATGAGTGGATGGGAGGGAAAATGTTAAAAAAAAATTTTCCCCTCCTAAAATTTTTATCTTGCCAAACAAAAAAAAATTATCAAAATCCCTCCTCCTCCCTCTCTTCCCTTCAAATCCTTCGTACCAAACGCACCATAAGAAAAAGAGTCGCAAAGAAATCTAATAGAATACATAAAGAAAAATTAATTGAAGGAATAAAAAGTTTAAAGAAATTTGCGTGGACCACGAATAGTATGGTTCTATGATCCTTGTGCACCCGATTTCAAACCGGGTTGGGATCCGCCCATGTCCACCTTTAAGGCAGAAGATCGAGTCTTCAGCAATGGGCTCAGTAACATTTTCTTGGGCTCACAACTGGGCCTAACATGAAGATGATGGGCTTTTTCCATGGGCTTCAATAATTTTTCTAGACCTGAAGAAGGTCTAAAACATTTGATATCAAAACAAGCAGTAACCCATGCTTTAGCAAAAAAAAAAAAACCAGTAACCCACGAGAGTTAGTGTAGTTAATAAGAAGTCGACTCATAATTCATAAGATTATAAGTTTGAATCTTGCTCCTGTCTTATTGGTGGGACAGTTATAAGTATCTCTGTAAGTATTTTCTGAGTTTAAAGATATACCCTAATCCTGATAAACCCTAATACCCAACTCACTTAAATTTGTTTTCTACCAAGAAAAACAAGCTGTAATTTTCCCGGGCAATCGTCTTATTCATGACTTCTTAAAAGATTTTAGTGTCGCGGACTTAGTATGGTTAATTTAAAATGATTAATGAAGTGTGTATGTGTAGAGAGAGAGGAAGGAGAAATTGTGCGGATTTAAAATTTTAAAACATAATAAAAAAGGCATAATATCAAAATTCATACTATGGTTGTGCAAATCATCAATATTCAACATGAAACGCAAAATATAAAGCCAAGTATGATATTCATAAATTATGAACTTCATTTCTCGATTCGTCATCATAATACTATCTTTTTTTCTTAATATAAAAGCTAATTGACTAATTTGAATAGATTAAAAAACTAATTAAGTTAGTTATTTGTAATAAATAAATATTATCTTTTCTAAAATATTCTTACTAATCAAGTGTATTGACTAAAACTACTATTGTTGCAAGGATAATCTTAAAAAAAGAATAAATATAAGAAACAAAATATATTAGGATCTTATATTTAAGAGTAAAATAAAAGATAAATGAGCTCTTATATTAACGACAAGAGGTAATAATAAAGAATATTAGACATATGTCGTACCCAAGTACCCCTATGTTGAGACCTTGCTTCTCTTATATTAAGGCTGCCACATTTGTGATGAGGCCATAATGAAAATTTCACTTCTTTCAAAATTTATACTCTTTTATCATTAATAAAAGATTTATTTAACTAATTTGAGTAGATTAAGTAAGTTAGATATATTAGTTAATTATAACAAATATAGCATGATTGTCATAAAATACTTCTAATAGTACTACTTGTTGTCCTTAATATAAGAGCTAGTTGACTAATTTGAGTAGATTGAGAAATTAGTTAAGTTAGTTATTTCTAATAAATGAGCGTTATCTTTACTAATCAAATGTATTAGTTAAAACTATTATTATTACAAGATCTATCGTGAAAAAAAAGGACAAATATAATAGACAAAATAGATTGGGGTTTTATATTTAAGACCAAAATAATAGTCAAATGAGCTCTTATATTAAGGATCGGTGGAAGTACTATATTTCAATTCATAGGGTGCTTAAATTAGTTTGAGGAAAAATAATTAATGGTAAATGTACATAATAGACAAATTAAATTGAAGTATTATATTTAAGATCAAATTCAACTCCCAACTAGTTCTTATATATATCTTTATTAATTTGAAAGGAAGACACATATAAAGTATATTACTTCCGAGATGGTATATATGTAAGGTCTTTAAATCTGAATCACCTCAATTTGGAATTGCCTAATGAATTTGTATTAATTTTAATTTGTGATTGTTATATCAATTTAGATAGAGTATTGTATATGTTGGATTTTGCATGCGTGTTGAGAGGCCAAAATATTTAATATAATGAGGCATGTTCGCTGAGTCATACAATATTAAGCTAATATGAGTTTTACACGTGGCATAGCACGTACGTAGGGTTCACAACTTCACATCCCTTGCCTAATGGACATTAAGCACCAGTTTTGAGTGTTTCTTTTTATTTAAGCACATGTATCTTTTTATTGGAAGTAATCCTAATGTTCAAAACACTATCGAACACTAAGTGTGGATATATCTCTCGATGGGGATTCGAATCTTGATTTACCACATTGTAGGGGACTAGTCTCTTCCATTAGACCTAACCTCTATTGGTTAGTTTTGAGAGTTTATGGGTAATATTACACCACACTAGACTTTAGTACCTCCCGTTCTTGATATAAGAACTAATTAACTAATTTGAGTAGATTAAAAAGAATTAGTTAAATAAGTTATTTGTAATAAATAAGTATTGTTTTTCCTAAAATACCTTTGCTAATAATGTGCATTAGTTAGAGCTACCATTTGATGAAATATTTAATATGTGCAATTAATATTAGAACTATCTTAAAAAAATAGATAAATATGAGAGGCAAGATGATTTTATATCTTATATTTAAGACCAAATTAAATATCAAGCTAGTTCTTATATTAAGGACCGGAGGTAGTAGGATGGCATCATTCGTTACAGGATATTATCTTGTAGATATTTTTGTACTTTTACCCTTAATTTAATTAATTACTTTTATGTATTCATATTTAAGCCTTACTCATCTCCTATATGCTTCTTTCTCTAGAATTAATGATGACCATCTCATATTTTAAAAGAAACATGCAAGCAGCTAAGTTAGTTTAAGATGCACTCTTATATGTGAACATATCATTTGGTCTTTTCATTTCCTATATATAATATAAAGACAAAATTTATTTAATTCTTCAGATGACTAATTACCTGCTCCAAGTAAAAAATTCCGTGTCTAACTATCTATCAATAATTTTCTTTCCTAATATAAATTAACGCGTCCATATATTGCAAATTATGGCAATCTATTCACCTATTAATTAAAATATTACCAATCTCTACAAAGTAATTACTGATAAGTAATAATAGAAGCATCAGTTTAAACTATGGGAATTGCATACACAAAGAAATAAATAGAGATAAAGAAGAAATGAACGTCCCATATCAGTATCATCACCAAACCGCAAAACAGAGATCAGATATGAAACTTAATTTCTTTTCATATATATTATGACGTTGAACAGTGAATATATAATTAATAAAATAAACCAGTAGGTGATAAATCAAAGGGAAGATACTTTAATATTATATCATCTAATTAATGACACTGACTTAATATTTAGCTTTACGATGCCTATTTATAAAGGCCCTTACCCTTGCTCCTTGTGTTATCACAAATACGACAAAAACAGAATTTATCCAAAGATAAAATTGTCAATTTAGTCACTCCTTTAATTATTCAAACTTATTATGGGTGGTTGAATTAAAAAATAATTAACTTGTGATGTATGTATGGTCGATGAATTCTCTTAAAAAATTAAATGAAAAAAATGGAACTAAAGTTTCCTGCATATATATATGGGATGGACTTGAGCTTCATGCATTTCATCGTATTATTTTGAGTGAGGTTTTGGCTTTGTGCTTCGAGATGGCCAGCTCGAAAGTCCTAGGGTTTGTGTTCGTTGCTCTGCTGTTTTTGGACTTGGCATTTGCTGTGAGGTCATCGCCAAAATTACAGTCATCCGACCGTAATGCCGATGAGTCCGCCGGCGAAAAGTCATCAAACAAAGGCAATAAGTCCGACTGCAAGAATTCATCCGACAAAGACAATGAGAATGGGTCCCATGACAAGGATTCAAACAACAAAGGCAACCAGTCCGACAACAATACGTTGTCGGACTATAATAAGTCCGATGACAAGGGGTCAAAAGATGATAATAAGCCCTGTGATAAGACGCAGGGCTGTAATTGTGATGGAAATGATAAAGGTGACTGTGGACTTCCTAAAGGAGGAGCAGGAGGTGGCGGTGGAGGAGGAGGGGGAGGAGGAGCACGTGGTGGTGGAGGAGGAGGAGGAGGCGGTGGCGGATCTAGCTCATTGGGCGGCAACGGCCAGGGGTTTGGATCAGGTTTTGGTGACAACAATAACGGGGGCAATAAAGACGAAGGACAAGGTGGCGACATTCCACAACCGAACGTGTAAGGAACTAGCTAGGGTTCCAACTTTGATCCAGGATATACAAATGGGTCAAGGGATATTAGATAAATAAATTGATGATTGATGATGCATATGTAATATATTATTATATGATACAATATATGTGTGTGTATATGTATTAAAAGAATAAATTGCAGTGAGTTTCAGCTCCTGCTTCATGCACTTAAGTAAGCATGGTAAGTTGTGATGATGTCGATTTGTATTATTATTATAATATTCATAAGATATCAATGTATATTTTATTATTAAAAAAGTGTTTATGTTAATAATGATTGTATATTAAACTGTTTCAAAACTTTTGTTAAATGTCTAAAAGTAAATACAAATGAGCGATGAAATAAGTTTTTCCATAGAATAATTCTCATATATCAATCTTTCATCTTGCCACCAATATAATGCCTACCTAAGACAGCATCAGTATTATTTTTTAATTTGTGTTCAGCTATTTCATTTGTGTGTTAAAGATCAATTTATATAAATAACCGACTTTTAATCAGAAAAATGTTAGTTCTTGGAGTCTTTTGTTACAATGTTCTATCCAGTTACAAATGTATATTAAAATATCCAGCCCAAATTAAATACTACTTTCGATCCTTAATATAAGAGTTAGTTGATTAATTTAAGTAGATTAAGAAAATTAGCTAAGTTAGTTATTTATAATAAATAGGTGTTGTATATCTTAAAACAACCTCGTTAATCAAGTATACTTGCTAGAACTGTTATTATTATAATAATTATTTTAAGAAAAAATAAATAAATATGAGACAAAATGGATTGGGGTCTTATATTTAGGATTAAAATAAAAGTCAAATGAGGTTTTATATTAAAAACATGAGTATCCATATCAAAAGACCTAGAATTGACGAGCTCTAAAAGGCAAGGAAGGAGAAACCAAATTTACCCTTGATATCTTTTACAGCAGAAGCAGGAGTCCAAACTCGTCCTTCATGAACAATGAAATTACGTATATACTGAACAAAGTTCGAAAGGATGATGATTTTCTTAACAATGTCCTCTCTGTTATCTTTATAAAGCCTTTGAAGGATCATTTTATAGAAGAGTATGAGTTAAATTCTAGCCTGTTAAAAGATGTAAATTTAGTTTTGAATAGTTTTGATCAAGTTTGTTTCCAACATGTATACAGGGAAGGCAATGTTTGTGCAGATTGCCTTGCAAACCTAAGCTTTGATATGGGAGAGATTTTTAATTATTTTTGAGAGTCCTCCTCAAAAAGTGAGGAATTTGTTGTATAGGGATATGTTGGGAGTTGCTTTCCCGCACATGATTTTAAAGTAATAATATGATGGGCTTTTACCCGTACTATTCACCCAAAAAAAAACTCCTCCGGTCTTAAATATAATACCCTTATAGTATAAGAGTATTATATTTAGAACTGAAGGAGTATAAATTGGAGTATGTGTGTGGAAATTCAGGGTTTAGGACAAAAACAGAACTTAAAGAGAATAAGGAACGAAACAATAAAATAATACTTCCTCTTATTCGTATTATGACTTTTAAATAATTAATTCATGAATAATAAACAAGTTGTTAAAATTGGTTAAAAGTAATAAATAAATTAGAAATATAGTTTGATTTCCAAATATGCTCTTATAATAAATAAGAAAAAGATGAAGGAGAATTTATAAGAAAATGTAACAAGAGTGTATGACAAAAGAGAGAGAATAAATAATTAAGGACAAAACTAAAAAAAGAGGCATACAGACCCTATATATTTTTTTTGAGCAAAACAGAGTCCATTTTATTACCAAAACAAAGGAAATACAAGCACCAATACCCTGTAAAGAAAAATTAAAGCCTACCAGTACAACCTAAACAAGAAAAAAATACGCCTAGAATACAACCTAAAGAAAGATAAAGAAGAACAAAAAATGGAAAATCAACCTATACCTTCTTTCTTCACGGAAGAAGTACCAGAGCTGTCCAGGTCGTGCAACAGAACCAACTTTAGAGAGGGTGGTGGATTGTCAATCCATCCTTGCGGAACCACACCTCTCATTACCAAAGCTGCAATTTTGTCAGCAGCATTATTGCCTTCACATGACACCAAAGACAAATCCCAGTTGCCCTCAAACCTTCCCGGCTCCAAGCACTTCAACAACAAATCTGTACATCTCCAATCACAACCCTTCACATCACAATTTTTTATGCGCCTGTATAAATCCAAACAGTCAGTTTCCAGAATCAATTTACCCCCTCCGAACAAATCCTTGATTCTTAAAGCTTCTAATAAAGCTTTGCATTCAGCCATAAAAGAGGAATGAGCTTCAATCTTTAAGCCCACACCCCCTAAAAATCTTCCTTCGCTATCTCTACCAATCACCCCAATACCAGCAGATCCATCTTTTACATTAAAGGCACCATCAACATTAATGTTCACCATACATTGGTCTGGTTTCTGCCAAAACAAGCCTCTTTCTAAATTCTGCACATCAGTAAGTCTTCCATTTTTTTTCCTTAAGCAGCCCCAGAATTCATTACTAAGTCTGATTGCTACTTCGAGACACCTTACTGCATCTACTTCCTTCTCTTCAAACACAGCGCTACACCTCATCTTCCAGATCTACCAACAGATGCAAGCAAACAAGGTTACATTAAATTCATCATTTACAAAATTACTAGTAGCCCAACCTTCAAACCAGCAATCGAATCTGATCATAATTTTTTCATCAAACATCAAAGCTAGTGGCGAACCAAACCAGCACATTCTTGACCATGGACAAAGAAAGAGAGCATGTTCTACTGATTCCTCATGTGATTTACAAACACCACATGCAGGGTTTGGAGCACATTTTCTTTTGTACAAGGCTGATTTCGTGGCTAAGGCACCATAGATCGCTCTCCACAGAAAGTGAATAACTTTTGGAGGAGACTTTACCTTCCAGAGAGCCTTCCACATTCCATCACCTACTTTATAAGAGCAAGCCGGGGCTTCCTTAATAGTAGCCGACATCACCTCTCGGGCTACCTTATAACCCATCTTCATAGAGTAAATGCCATCCCTACACCCTATCCATACATACCTATCTTCATCTTCAACTATAGGGATTCGTACTCTGCCTATAAGCTCCTTATCTTCATTTGACAGCCACTGTTCCACCTTGTCAAAGCACCATTTCCTCTCCATAATAATATCAGCAACCTTTATCTCTTTCATCTCATTAGTCAGAACCCTTGCCTCAGCTTATAACCATTGGCATCAGGTAACCATTTGTCCTCAAACAGGCTCACTTTATCACCTTTATTTATCCTCCAAACCAACTTCTCTCCCAATAGTTGCCTACCATCCAGGATGCTTAACCAACACCAAGAGGCTTTATTTCCTTTCTCAGCATGCATAAAGTCTTTATCATGGAAATAAAGGCCCTTCATAATCTTGCTCCACAAATCATCTTGATTCTGACAAAGCCTCCAAGCGGTTTTGGCTAGTAAAGCATCATTAAACTTCATGAAGTCTCGGAACCCCATTCCTCCCTTCCCCTTTTCTTTACACATATAATTCCAGGATTTCCAATGTATCCTTCCCTCTTCCTCCTTCTATCCCCACCAAAAACCAGCCACCAACTTATCAAATTCCATACACACCTTCTTAGGAAATTTAAAGCAGGACATAGGAAATACAGGAATTGAATTTGACACTGCCTTCACCATAATCTCCCTTCCTGCGAAGGTTAGTAACCTTTGCTTCCACCCCTGCATCTTCAAACACATCCTGTTCTTCACAAACTTCAAGGCTTCTGACTTTGATTTGCCCCACACCACTGGTAAGCCCAGATATCTTCCAGGATCAACTGAAGCTTTTATTCCTAGTAACTCGAAGGCCTCTTGCTTCACACGATCAACCGTGTTTTTAGAAAAGAAAATGCAAGACTTATCTAGATTGATAGTTTGTCCAGAAGCTTGAGAGTATACCTTCAAAATCTCCATGAGCCTTTTGCACTTACTTCCTCTGGCATTAATAAAGAAGAGTGAGTCGTCAGTGAAAAAACAAATGAGATAGAACGGGACAGTGTTTCGCGAGTTTTATCCCTTCTAGCAATCTATTCTCCACATGCCATTGTATCATCAAGGAGAGTGCATCCGTTGCAATTATAAACAAGAAAGGGGATAAGGGATCTCCTTGACGGATTCCTCTCTTCATCTCAACTTCTGCAATTTTCTTCCCTGCTATTACAAGATTCAGTTGCATAGATTGCACACATTCCATAATCCAGTTAAGCCACTTCTCACTGAACCCCATCTTTCTCATAACCTCTTCAATGAATCTCCACTCCAATCTGTCGTAGGCCTTATTCATATCTACTTTCACAGCCATTTCATACTTCCTAACTTTCTTCTTGTTTTTCAGGTAGTGGTATGCCTCATGAGCTATAATAATATTGTCCTGAATCAACCTTCCTTCTATAAAGGCTCTTTGATTTTGCGATATGATCCTAGCCAACACAGGTTTCATTCTATTGGCTAAGATTTTAGAAATGATTTTGTAAGCAAAATTGCAAAGGCCTATCGGCCTAAACTGTCCCACGCACTCAACATTATCAATTTTTGGTATAAGCACCACATTTGTTTTATTCAAAGTTTCCAAACTCACATTATTGTTGAAAAAATCAAGGACCATTTCAATTACCTCCTTCTCTATAACTGACTAAGCAGAATGATAGAACATTCCAGAGAAGCCATCAGGGCCTGGTGCTTTTGCTCCACCCAATTGGAAGGCTGCTCGCTTGATTTCATCTTTCGTAACTATCTTTTCAAGTCCCGCATTATCTTCCACCGTAACCAACTTCTGTACAAAGCTTAACACCACTTCCAGATTCCTGCAACCATTTGAGGAAAACAGCTTCTTATAAAAGCTAATAAAGGACTCATTAATCTCCTCTTTGCATTCCATCCATCTCCCACCTTCGCCTCTCAACTTTACAACTTTGTTTCTCACTCTTCTTTGAACAACACTAGAGTGGAAAAACCTAGTGTTTCTGTCTCCAGCATTCAGCCATTGCACCCTTGATCTTTGCCACCAGTATAATTCTTCCCTATCCCATGCTTCTTCGATTTGACTAATTAATTCCTCCATTTCTTCTCTCTTGGCTACAGTATATTCCCCTCTTCTACACTCTTCCAGTCTTGAAGTCAATCTTTCTACAGTTCTTCGAGCATTCGGGCAGACTCTCTTCCCCCAAGCAGAAAGAATTCTTTTACAATTCTCAAGTCTACAAACTAGCTCCTCTACCTTGTTTCTTCCCCCTATAGTATTTTGCATCCATCCCTCCTTCACTGTATTCAGAAAACCCTCATGTTCTAACCATATGGCTTCAAACCTGAACATTTTTTGTCCCCTTTCATGCTTATATTCACAGTCAATAGCAAGCATATGATGATCTGAACCCAAAGGCTCTATATGCAACACCGGAGCTAACTGAAAAACCTCTCTAAATTCCACATTCCCCATAGCTCTATCAATCCTCTCCTTCACATGAGCTTCACCCAGTCTTTGATTGCACCAAGTAAAGCGAGCACCAGAGTAGTTCAAATCCATTAGAGCACAATCTGACATCATACTCTGGAAATTTATTATTCTTCTCATATCAACCGGTCTGCTCCCCATCTTCTCATATACTGAGGCCATATCATTAAAGTCTCCCATACATAACCACGTACCCCGGATTCCACTCGCTATACTCCTCATCTTCCTCCAAACCTCTAATTTTTCTTCAACTCTAGGCGCACCATAAACAAAAGTAACATAATTTGGCACCTTATGCACAGTAGAATGCATACTCGTGTGGATAATATTTTTTGAACAATGCCAAATATTTATTGTTATATCCTTCTTCCACCAAAGAGCTAGTCCACCACTCCTTCCTATCGGTTCAACATACACATCTTCGTCCATCCTACATCTTTTCTTAATCCTTTTCATACCTGCTTCCATCATTCTGGTTGCCATTAGGAAGATGACTGAGGGATTTTTCTTCAAATTTTCTTCCCTAAGTTTTTTCACTGTCAAGGCCCTTCCCAAACCTTGACAGTTCCACACTAAGAAAATCATGGCCCCGTGGTGGCTGTTTGAGGCCAGCCACCATCACCTTCAGCTTTACTTTCAGAAGTATCCCTCACATCTGCCCCAACTAAACCAGTTCCCACAAAGTTCATATCAGCCAATTCCACTCCTTTATTACTTCTGCCCTTATGCTTCATCCCCCCTTCCTTTCTTAATCTTCTTTTCAGAACCCTCACACTCCTCCTTTCTCCAGGCATATTTTTCCTTTCACTGTCCTGATCTTTCTTTTCATCATACTCAGCAAAGATCAGTTTCCTCCTTTTAGAACTCGCATATTCCATCTCCTCCCTCCTATTTCTCTTCAGATTAATCCTTTCGACCCTGAGAGCCACTTCTGAAATAGGAGATGCATTGTTATAGACAACAATTGCCTTGGAAAGATCATCTTTCCTTTTAGGGGACTCCGTATCTTCCTTCTGCACTTCCTTCCCTTTCTCACATTCCAGAGTTACATTGTTATTCAACTTTTTGGCCTTGTCATGTTCTGAATCATCATTTGGCTTTTCCTTCTTATCCCCAGCTTCCCCATTATCAATATCTTCCTAATCAATTATGCTTCTAGATCCCTTTTTTATTGTTTTCACCGAGATCAATTTTTTTAAAGACGTTGCCTCATTACTCCTCATTTCAGTCCGCTCCTCTACATCCACCACCTCTTATTAAAGTTTATAAATAAGATCGCAGGGAGCATATAGAATAATAAAACAAAACTTTGTAGTAATAACATATATATACACATACTCTTCTGGTCTTATTTATAGGACAGATAGATAAGAAAGTTTTTTGTTCTATTTATAAAGGAGAGAAAAAAAATTTTCATATAAATGTGTAACTTTACCCTACATTTATTATTCTGTTGACTTTAGTTTCGTTAGGGATAATTTATAGTAAATAGGGATCAAAATGAAAAGTTGTTAAATGTTAAATGAGAGTTAATAAAATTTAAATTTTTTTTAATCTGTACTTATAAATTGAACAAGATGAATATACACATTTGACAATTGACATATGTCTACAATGTTTCCCACAACATCAACTTTTTCCAATAATTAACACAATGAGAAGAACAAGATGACGTATGGCGGAGAGCTATATTTTATGAACCATATGTGTGGAGTTACGTATAATTTGATCCTCTCTTCCTCCCTTTTTCTTATCCTATGATTATCTCTAAATTAACATATCAATGGTTGAGATTCAATAGTATTTTATAAAATCATTACGAGTAAAATGGCGCTTGACCATGTAGAACACGGTGAATAGCTTATCATGCGCGACTAAATCGTCATTATTATTATTTTACACAATTAAACACACATCCATATAAATATGTTAACGTGAGTCAGAAACCTCACTTAAATACGATGAATGGCACTGTCATTAGGAGCTGGAATCTTCTGCTTTATGATCTGACCTGATCCTAATTTTTATTGCATGGTTTTGACTTCAGCGTGTTGTTTTCTTAAGGGGGGCAAAAAAAAAAAAGATTTTTGAGTGTTATATATGTTGGTAGGCATGGTTTCTCTTGAATTCTCTTCAAGTAACTTACTCCAAAACAAATACTTTTCGGATGTTAAACATATGATTTAGTAGTTGAGTAATTATTTTTGTTGCAAATGTACATTGTATTTTAAATTCATAATTTTTTAAATTATTCCTATTATTGCATATATTAAAAAAAGGGAATATTTTTATTAATGGGATGGTTTTAAATACAGACGATTAAAAGAATATTGTAGAAAACTAACATTTCTTTATAATTAATTAATTAAACTAATTTTATTAATTTTTATAAATTAGTTATCTAATTTTTATATTTAGAGATTATTTTGTCATAAACAATGAATGGGCCTTTGAAGCACCTTCGACTTCTTAATTCTTTTTTTTAATCACACTCACTATAAAGATGGGCCTAATCCTCCGTCTTTATAAATTACTTTGTCTATGCGTTTTGTTAGAGGAAAAATTGGAGAAATTTTCATATTGAAAATTTTATTGATGGTTAATCTCCACCTTCCTGTCTTGATCTAATCTTTGCACTGTTTTGAGTGATAAGTTTTCAGTTTTTATTCAGAAAAAAATTTATTGATAATAAACTTGATAAATTTTTATGCACAAAAAAATACTTCGTCCATATCTATATGAAAATATTATTGATACTTCTTTAGTCCTCAACATACAAGACCTACGTAATTTATTTAAAGAGATTAGAAAAATTAAATAAATTATTTAATTTAAACAAAATTGACGTGATCTCCCTAAAATACCCCATACAATAATTATATATTAGTTTATAAGTGAAACAACTTAGTTTGGGAAAACTAATTAATATGAAAGATAAAATGGAAGATCAAAACCAATGTAACTAAAAAAGTAACTTACAAAAAGATGTTTCAAGTGCATTATGGGGAGCAGATCCTCTCATCATCGGTTTTCTCCTCATCCCTCATCATCTCTAAATCTCACCCATCCAATAAATCTGACAGCTGAAAAAGAGACACATCATGAGACCTTTAAAATCACATCTAAACCGTCCGTTTTCTTATTATGCAAAACACATAATAAAAACTTCTGATAAAATTTGAAACTATATAAATTTAAAAATATCTTAACAAATTAAACATACAAAGCTACGGTAAAAAAAACACTTATGCAAAAAAAATTTATAATAGGTGCAACAAAAAGAAAAAAATTTCTAAGTGGAGATAAGTTTGGGGTTAAAAAAAATACTTTTTCAATCTTTAATATGAGACATATTTAACTAATTTGATTAGATTAAGAAAGTTACGTAAATTAGTTAATTATAAAAAATATGATATATTTTTCTTAAAATACCAAATCATCTACCTTATATATCTTCTCTCCTTCTTTACTTAATTATGGTTGAAGGAGTATTTATAGATGTAATTTAGAAAACATTAATAAATATGAGAAATATGTCTTATATTTAGGATCAAAATCAACTCAACAATTAGATGTTATATTAAGGACCAGATGAGTACTATCTATTGTTCGAGAGAGAGAGAGAGAGAGAGTTATTTTTGTCTTACTCCTCTTGGAATGAAAACGAAGCCACCGAAATGGATATCTATTTCATATAATTAAGTCAGCAAAATGAGAATGAATGTTGAAGACTTGAAGCTTTCCGCCAAAGTCGATGATGGAACAATGAGAATGTTTCCTGCCAAGCTGAAATCAAGAAGGAGTAGAGGTGAAAATTTGCAGTTAGGATCACAACATTTGGATGGTGAAGATTCATTTTTCATAGTGTGGTGTTGTGGTGCACTGTGAGCTCTTCGATCACTTGAATGGACAAGATTTAGAGATGATGAGGGATGAGGAGAAAACCGATGATAAGAGGATCTGCTCCCTACATTATCATAGTTTATGGAAATGTGTCGCTTTGTAAGGCCTTGATCTTTAAGTTTATGAGAAAGAAAAAATAGGTTTACAGTCCTTATTTAGAGCCCAACATTAACCAAATATGACCTAATATTATTATTGGATATTAAATATTGTATAGAAAAAAGTATTATCACAATATTGCTAATCTTGTAAAAATTATACTGATAAAAATTAATTGGTTTAATTTTACTTGCGATAAACAGAATTTGAAAAAAATCATAAGAGCATTTTTCAGAACTCTAATAACCCAAATGCTTCCAAAACGCAACGTATCTAAATTTTTGCTTAAAAAGGAGAAATGAGAAAGAATTAAACCAATTCATTAAGTAAATTTCTATGTCTACCAGAAAAGATTTGCTAATAATTAAGTAATAAGAGAAGTATATATCAGTCTAAAATTTTGGTAATTGCATATCATATGAAGAAATAAATAGTGATTAATTAAAGATGATCGTCACGTATCACCAACCAGAAATAAATGATAATAAGAAGCACCGTCATTAACATTGCATCTTAATTAACTAATTAATTTCTTTCACATATATTATGATTACAACACTTAATTGAGGAACACTTTGATGAACACTAATAGAATTAGTTAAAGTCGATATATCAAAGGGAAGATAATACTACTTTAATATTATATTATCCAATTTCTCACACTCACACAAAAGTTAGCTTCTCGATGCCTATTATAGAGGCCCCTTGCCTTACTCTTTTGTTTTCGCAAATACGACAAAAAAGCAATTTATCCAAAGATAAAATTGTTAATTTAGTCACTCTTTTAATTAACCATCTTACCATGGCCGTTGGATTCTTTTTTTAAAAAAAAATAATAATAATTTACTTGTGATTATTATCTTGAACTTGAAGAAGCCCATGTATATGACGAATTATATTCCTCCTCACATACACACATGTATATATATATATGGGACTCAAGCTTCATTCGTTTCATCGTATAACTCCTCTCATCCCAAATTGAGTTTGAGGTTTTGGTCGTGTGCTTCGAGATGGCCAGCTCCAAAGTCATAGGGTTTGTGCTCATTGGCCTGCTGTTTTTGGACTTGGCTTTTGCTGTTAGGTCATCGCCAAAATTACGGTCATCCGACGGCGAAGAGTCATCCAACGATGGCGATATGTCCACCGACGGCGACAAGCCATCCAGTGGTGAGTCCTGTGAGGATCGGTTGAACTGTGAATGTGGTGGAAATGATAAAGATGATTGTGGAAATAGCGAAGGAAGCATGGAAGGAGGAGGAGGAGGAGGAGGCGGAGGCGGAGGAGGAGGAAACGGGATGAAGGGTAATAGTGGAGCCGGCTATGGTGGTGGCAGCGGATCCGGGGTTGGGCGAGAAGGAGGAGGGGGAGGTGGCGGAGGTGGAGGCGGTGGAGGGGGTAGCATGAGCGGATCCAAAGGCTCCGGCAGTGGGTTTGGAGATGGTAACGATACCTGTGGTGACTCCTCCGCCTGTGGTGCTGTCGGAAAAGGTAACGACGACGACCCACCATCACGCGACTAATTAAGAAAGGAGGGTTTCAACTTTGGTCCAATATGTATACATGGATCAAGTGGGATTACATAAATAAATCCACGATGATGGATATGTAATATACGTATTATATGCTATAAATAATTATATATATATATATATGAACAATAAATTGCAGAGAGTTTAGCTCCTGCTTCATGCACGTCTGCATGTGCATGCCGGTACTTGGTGATGTGGATTTGTAATATTGTAATTCATATATAATATATCAATAAAATTATTATTAGAAGTAATGTTTGTGGCTGAGATTGCGACGATATATTATATACTACTATATCGTTGATTATGTTAACTTGTTTTTAATTTGTGTTAAATGGTAATAATATCATAAACCATATGATATGTATATAGCCATGCATGAAATAGATATAATATAATGAATAATATATATATATATATATGCATTCTATCTTTTAAGCTGTCACCAATAATATACTACCTCTGGTCCTTAATATAAGACCTTGTTTGACTTTTATTTTAATCCTAAATATAAGACCCTAATTCACTTTGTCTCTCATATTTATATATATTTTTTCCAAAGTAGCTCTTCAAACAATGATAGTTCTAGTCAATACACTTGATTAGTAAGGATATTTTAAGAAAGACAACACTTATTTAAGACAAATAACTAACTCAATTTACTTCCTTAATCTCCTCAAATTAGTCAACTAGCTCTTATAATTAAGATCAGAGGTAGTATTAAATAACTAATTAATGCGGATTTTTATTTTTTTTAATTTTTGGTTCTTGATAAATTACTCTGCTCATATATGTCTTTTTGTGTGGAAAAATTGATGGAGTTCTTTCTATATATTTATCTTTGTCAGCAGATAATCTTGATTACTGCTGCAGTTGGGACTTTAAGTTGTTTGGTTCAATTAGAGACCCATTTGAAAATATACAGAAAACAAAAAAAAAAAGGAAAAGGAACTCATATATCATTGACAATTAAAAATAGGATTAAGCTGCAAAATTGTCTTATAAGTTTAAAATTATAATAATATTGTCCCTTACCCTTAAAATACGTACTAACTTTAACCATGAAAACATTGACATTGACCATTATTATACTCCTCAAGTCTTAAAATGCATGAGCTATTAATTAGGAAATTAGTTTTAGTCATAAATGTAATATCTTAGTTCATTTTATTTCTTATATTTATTATTTTTAGCAAATTAATTTATCCAGTTTATAAATTGGTATATGATCTAATGTCATATGAGAGTATTTCAGGATCATTATGCCACATTTGTTAGAATTAATTAAATAATTTATTTAGCTTTCTTATTCTATCAAAATTAATTAAAGTAATTTTTTCATTAAATGACGAAGGAATATTATAGCCTTATCATTATATGCTGCCTCCGGTCCTAAATACTTCTCTAGCTAGTTATTAATGTAAGACTTAATTAACTAATTTTAATATATTAAGGATGTTGGTTAAATTAATTAATATGATTTTTTTTTAAAAAAAATACCCTAATCACTTTTCATAATTCCCTCCCTTCCTCCCTCACCTACTTGATAAACATGTGGTATAGGTCTTACATATGTAATCGATATCAACTCTCAAATTAGGTTCTATGTTAAGAACTAGAAAGATATAAGAGTAAGTCAGAGATTTAATTTGGTCCTAAATATAAGACCTCAATTCATATTGTCTTTGATATTTATTTATTTTCTTCAAAATAGTTCCTATATATATAGTAATGGTTGCATATATTAAAAGGTTTTAATAGGGATATTTTAGATAATATAACACTTATTTATAACAAATAGTTAACTTCACTATTTTTTTTAATATTCACAAATTAATTATTTAACTTTTATATTAAGGACTTGAGACGTATAACTTTGGACAGAACTCGCAACATGTCACTTATAACACAATAGATGTATTACATGCACTTTTAAAGAGTACATACAAATAGATCTAATTAAAAAAAAAAAAGGGATACAACTGCTAAAGGCAGAAAAATCTCAAGGACGGTTCTATTCTAAGAGAAGAGAACTAAAACCAACTTCTAATATGGATTATTAACTTAATTATAGACTCTATTCATATCTCAGGCCAGTATTAGAGCCCCATTTCCTTAATTACACTAAACCATCTTTCTTACCGTCTTTACCATCATTCCCATACCTAGTGCCTGAACCTCTGGTTAAAGTCAGAACCTCCGCACAACAGATCAGAATTGCATAATCGATTTACTACAAACACTTTTATAAAGTACGTAATCATGCACATAAACTTGCATTGAGCAGGAGCTATATATATATATATATATATATATAAACTTCCTGCAACTTATTTAGTTTATGTCACACATTTATAATAACATATAATTAACATGGATTATTAACTTATTTGCCGAGATCCGACCCGATTCATTTAAGGTTGGAGCGCCACACTTCCTTAATTACTCCAAACCACCTTTGTTAGCTTCTTGACGATGAATAGTACTGCCACCTTTTCCACCACCCGCATCGCCACCCCCTACACGCCCAGTCCAACCTCTGGTTGCAACCTTAAAGTGATTGGAATCTCCACCGCCTCTGCCGCTGCCTCCACTGTATGATTGGCCGCCATACCGATATCTGACACACCGTCGGGCGCCGTACTCAAATCTCCGATCATCAACTCCTCCTTGATATCCGGACCCACCAGCGCCAGCCGATGCCGACCCATCGCCACCGAAGGACTTCGACGACGACCAACTGTAGCCGGTGCCGAATGACGATGACCCATTGGCATTCCATGATCGTAATCGTCGGTGGGATGACGTCGCTGCAAATGCCAAGTCCGTGATCAGCACAGCCATGAACAAAAACCCTATGAGCTTCGAGCTGGCCATCTCAAAAATCCAAAAGCTCAAACAAATTAACAAACAACTTAAACGCGTGAGAGATGAGATGACCCATGTTCATATATAGGAGACTCTAGATCAGGTTTTTTCCTCTTTACGGTAAAAACTTTTGCAGTTTTAAGAATTGGCCATTAGCCTCTTCAACACAACCATACCAACAAAATTTTCTTTTGGAAGGAAAGATATTAATTAAGAGACATGATGACTCAATTAACAATTTCGTCTATAAATCATTTCTTTGTCATACTTGTTTGTGACAACACATGACTAAGGCAAGAGCCTTTAATGACGAGTCAATTGAAAAGATAAAATAAGGTAGTACGTACCACTTTGTTACCATATATATATATATATATATATATATATATAAGTCACTTTCATATGGTAATTAATAACCTTTTTTTTTTAAAATTTTACCCCCTTTGAATGTAATTAAAAAAATAAGTGAGAGAAAATGCATGACATTTTTTTTTTCCGACACCCTTTCTTTAATAGGGGTAAGTGTGATTTTTTTTTTTTCAATTTGATTCTTCTTTGATATGCGAGAATAAGATACAAGTGACCTAAATATAAAAATAGTACTTATATATATATATATATATATATGTATATTACCTACTGCCTTACGCGCTACTCTGTTCATTAATTATCTTAATATGAAAGAAATTAAGGGTAGACGTTAATGATGGTACTTTTGATGTGGTTGGTCATGCGTGTTCGTTATCTTCTTCATCTCTATATATATATTTCTATTTATAAAACTAAACGAATACTTCTATGATTAGTTATTATTTGCTGGCAGACGTAGAAATTTAATTAATGCATGATGAGTATCATAATTCTAAACCTATAGTTATGTGGATATAAAAGCTTAACATTAATTTGACATGGATCAAACATTGCAAATTTAGAATTAGGGTGGATATCTAGTTGTCTTTAACTTGTTTAATTTAATTTTATACCAGAAATGTTTATTTTTAATAACATAAAGAAGCACTTTAGTATTTGTTGTCCTTAATAAATTATTTTAAAAATATATTAAGCCAAAAATCACAAAAAGGACACGGCACCTATAAATTTGACCTTGCAGCTAATATATTTTTGTGTGAGTGCGCATTAGACTATATAGATAGAGTGAAATGATGTTTAATATATTTATGTTTAATATATAAACCAATTATTAATGCCTGGTTAAATTAAAAAAACCAATTATTAATAGTATTATCTGTGGTAACCAATCATTAATAGTATCATCTGTGGTCTTTAATATAAAATATAGTTGAGTTGATTAATTTAAAGAAATTAAAGAAGTGAAATAAATTTAAAAAAATTGTATTCACCAATTTTCTTCAAACTAATTAATCCAGCTTATAGACTGATATATAATCTAATAATACATAAAAATATTTCAGAGATATCATATAATAAAAGCTATAATTAAGTAATTTTTTAGCTTTTTTAATTTCTTCAAATTAGTCAACCACATATTATATTAAAAATTGAAGGTAGTATATGTTTTGAACAATGTTATCCACTTTTTAAATATATATATATATACACACACACTCTTTCAAAACCTGTAGCTACAATAATACATGAACGAATACATGTCAAATTATATATGCATGAAAAATTTCGGAGAACAATTAAACGACCCAGAATATGGCACTTAATTAATACAATAAACATCTCACTTTTGTACATCCTCGATTCCCAGCAAACACATGCGCACCTCTTACAGCCAACGACAAGATAACAATTTCCTCTTCATCATCATCTTCAAGAAACAGAAGAAAATCCAAAAGAGAAGCCCAACTAATAAAAATTAGAAAAAATCGATTAAATCTGTGAAAAAGTTTTTTTTAAAAAAAAGGTTCGTCGTGTCGAATCTGACGATTAAGAGTTAACCATGGCTTCTCTGTCTCTATATCGTTGGAACCATGTTGTTGAATTGATCACACCTTTGCCTTACTTCACCGCCCTTCCCTGTCTTCACTCCAAGCACCTCCAGTTTCTCCATGGCCTTTGCGAAATCCTGGAAGAACGCATTCTGATCTTTCGCGTATTGTTCAACAATCGGCTTCGTCCTCGGATCTCTTCCCAGAAGCGAATCTGAGCTCAGAAGCCCTAATCCATGCAGCACGTTCTGGTAATACGCGTTATCGAACTTGCCCGGCGATCTCATGTCGTTGAACGCCGACATTGATGGGTCTTTCGTGTAGTTCGCGCATAGTTTCTTCAATCCTTCCACCAGTTTCGGATTCATCGTCGGATCTACCTGGGATGTTTTGCTGAAACCGAAGATCCTGTGAGCGAACTCCTTGCAGTGGGTGAATCCGATGGTATGGCCGCCGGTGAGAGCCACCATTTCTCGGACCGTGAAGTTCTTCGACGTGAACTTCTCGATTATCTTGTCCATGGTGAAATCTGGCTTCGGTAAGGCCGCATCGACCTTCGAAGCGTTTGATGAGAGACTGTCTTTTCGTCCCAATGGCACAGTGTAATATGGCCCTCCGACCATCTTGATCAGATCGCGGGTCGATTGGGCCATGATGTCGGCGCAGGAGACGACCCCGGGACACGTGAGCTCGAGGGCGTTTTTGATCTTGAGGATGAGGTCGAAGGCTTCGGCGGAGAGGGAGAGGTTGAGATCGGCGTCACGCTCGGCTTTCATGTAGCCATTGGAGCTTATGAGGATGGAGGCGTCACAGCCGTCGGTGATGCAGTCGTGGAAGAAGAGGCGGAGAACGCCGGGGGCGGTGGACGGGGTGGTGGATTGCTTGCTGTACACGAGTTCTGCGACGGTTTGCTGGAATTTAGGGCATGTTTTCTTGTAGTAGTCGAGAGAAAGCTGGTTTTTGTGTGAAGCTGAGGAGGAGAATGGAATGGTCACGAGGAAGAAGTAGCAAAGGAAGAGAAGCGGGAAAGCCATGGAAGATATAGATATATATATGTATATATTAATGTTTCTGTGAAAGGAAGACACAGAAAACAGAGAATGAGGAGAAAGGGAGCGATATCATAAGAGGAAGAAGAAGGTGGTGGTGGTGAAAGATGAGAATGGAACACTTCTTGCTTCCTCTTTGGGCGTTGGTTTCAGAAGCCAGCGATGAGAAGAAAGAGAAAGGAGAGAGAGGGGAAGGGGAATTAGATCATCAGAAAATGCGTTTGTTTCGGAGGAAGAGGGGTTTGAGGATGATTTGTGAGTCTTTGCTAATTTTGGATGGTCAAATTAAACTCTCTTCACAAAATCTTTCGAAATGTAAAAGGTGCATGTTGTTCATTTTGGAATTTGGGATTTAAAGATAGTGGCACCCCCCAAGTCCAACATCCAACGTTAATTTAATAACTTTTCCATAAATTGCATGTTTGATGGATTTCTCTCTCTCCCCCCACCTGCATGGTCTAAACTCAAACAATACCTTACTCCAATTATATTCTTAATATTGTTGTGTATGATACACGCGTAGTATTGAAAACGGGACTGAATCGGCTGGGTTGGATCCGAAACAGACCAATCAAGCACCTAGCCGTTTCAGTTGGCAGCAAAAACTAGTGATGGGGTTGACATGGGGGCGACTCAATGTAACCCGGTCAACTTAACCGGCTTTGATAGGTTAACTCGATTATGTGTTTTTTTTCTTTTTTCTTTTTTTAAAAGTTGTTTTAATGCTAAAAATTATTATTTAGTGACTAAGGATTGTAGATATAAATATTTTGTTACCATAAATCTATTTTGATATTTTGCAAGAATGAATATTTAGTGATTTTAATAGTACAATACTATGATGTCAATTTGTCAAAAAAATTGTAGAGAAAATTAAAAAGAAAATGTAAGTATATGATTATTTTGTTAGAAATTCAATTGAAATTTAGTCTTTTGGATCATATCATATGATAGGAATCTAAATTAATTTTCAATTTCAATTTTTTAATTCCTCACCTGTTTAACCTCTAATTGACTACAGTATAACCCATTAACCCTTCATCCACTGTTTTGATTGGTTCAGAGACCAGCACCTTGGATACATGATTGTTATATATCCTAGATGTATAATTTTATCTAAAAAAATATATCTATTAATTATAAGAAACTTTACCAAAAAGTAATTTCAGTGCTCATGATTATAGTTAGTTTAACTAATTTTTTAAATATCTTTAAATTAATTTTATTTCTTATATTAAATGTCAGAGTACTTATCCTGTAATTATATTTACATCTTACATGCAGGATTTTTGCTTGAATACTTTTATGATGAAACAACCTATACATACATATATGATATATCTACACATCTAAATGATTAAATTCAGTCTAACAGTCTATGCTTGCAGTTGTTTCTCGTTAATTTTTCATACTCTCAGCTTAATAAAGCATAGCATAATAGAGGCCTTTATAACTTCATTATGTTATTTTTGATAGGAAATTAAAAAAAAAAAAACCTTTTAGTTACTTTGTCTCTCTCCCTCTCTTTTTTTTCTCAATAATAGGAAGCCGGAAGCCCCTTCAAATAGTTCTCAGCAGCAAGACAACGACCATGCTATGCATTTGTTATAAATAGATAATAAATTAAATTAAATTTTTATATTTATAAATTATTTATTATTTTTTATATTAAGGATAAGAGGTAGTTTAATCTAATTGAATAAATAAATGAAAAAAAAAAAATTCTTCTTGCAATAAAAATACCTGTGTTGCTTGATTTCGTTGATTTCTGTGTTGAGTTTCAGATTCAAACGGACAGTTTAGATACCACATCGGTACACCATCGGCGTCTATAGCGGCTCGCCTCGCCCTGTCCGAACCGACCCCACTACTGACGCTTGGCGGAAAAGCTTCATCACAGTCTATTCTCTTGCTTTCGGCGAGAGATCTTGACGGTGGCTTTGATTCTTTGCTTGAATTGCGGATTTGCCACCGGTCAATCTCATCCCATTTCCGGTGCAGATCCAAATCTGGCCCTGACTTAGCAAGATCTTGCGTTTCTTCTACTGCTCCATTAATCAGGTTCCTCTGCTTTTCTTTTTTTTTTTGGTTTCCCCGTTTAACTATGAATTACTTCTCCATATGCTGTCTTTGTTGGTGGGAAAAATTCTGCTCTTTTGCTGGAGTGAGATGGGGAACTGTGTAATAGTTTGTTAATGTCAATTGACTTTTATCATAAGAGAGTTGGAACATTTCCGTGGGGCGTTGGATTTGGAAACAGATTTGCAATCGCTGCAACTTCGGGTTGCCATTACTTGTGTTAATGCATTGTCAGGTATTTGACTTAGCTGGTGAAATTCAGATCAGTGATTTGTATTACTTAGGTTAGAGAATTGTAAGCTGGGAGAATTTACTAGGATTCCTGATTTTCTGAAATCTTGTTATATTTGAAATTCTTCATCGTCTACATTGTATCAGAGCTCACTATTTAAAACTGATGCAACTTGAAAGACATAGGGATCCAAAATGGAGTTCATATACTGAGAAATCAAAAGAAGCAAAGTTTGCGCTGTGTATCGCAATTAAACTATTGAAAAGCTTAATTTGTCAAATGACAAGCGCAGGAGTATATATGGATGTCTAATTTTCGCGGAAACGCTCGTTGTGTCTGTACACATATTCCTTCTCTACGCATTTTGAGTTCTGAATAACTGTTCAATTTCTTAACAACAACAACAATAAAGTCTTGTCGCACTAGGTGGGTTGGCTATATAGATCGCACGATGCCATGGAGCTTAACAATTTCTATCAAGAAACATCAGCTGTTTGATTTCTTAAATGCTTAACAATTTCTATCTTCAGCCCGTTGTAAGCCTTGTTATCATTATGCTGATTTGGCAAAATTCAGCAGACTCAATCCTATACCTTGTGTCTTGTAATGGGATTTCTACTGTCATTTGGACATTGCCTTGCCGTTACATAAACTAAATAGATGTGTGACGTTTCTGAGTCAAGCTTTAATATATTTCTTTTGTATTTATTCCTTTCCTGCCTTGCGTCCCTAAATATGCCATGTCTACATCCGCCTTTGGCCATTGTGATTTTTGTCTCCGTATAGCAGTGTTGTTTCTTGAAACCTTTCAATTATTGATTTTGTTCTAAGGTTCGTTTCCAGTCTAGAATCAGTCCACCATCTGTTTATATTATAAATATTAATCAGTCCACCATCTGTTTATATTATAAATATTTGTTGTGTTCAGTGTGCTTATTTCTTTCTTCTTTTTTTCCCCCCCTTTTCCTTAATGTCTGCAAAGACAAGATACTTGTGACCATTGTCCTGTCTACTCATGTTGATTCAAAAGTTATCATATAATCTGAAGCGATAATTGAAGTAACTTGCTGCAGCTGTTACTGGGGCAATTGTATAGGAGAACAAGGAATATATGGATACCAACAACTGGCTTAAGGATCTGACATATGAGGAGTGGGTAGCAGTCCCCATATCTGGTGCCCGTCCATCTGCACGCTACAAGGTCTGTGTGTGTGTATGAGGAATAAGTAACTTACAATGTGAGGGAGAAACTACAGTTTAACCCTGTTTTTTTTTTTTTCCCCCCCACCTTATTCAGTCTTTTTCCTTTCTTTTTTTGGGCAATTTGATAGTCAAAGAATTTTCATTCACAGAACAGGGATTGAAAATAATGATGAGTGACAAGTTACCCTCCTTGAAAAAGGCATATAAATTTAATCTCACTGAATCTTGAACCATCCTGATTTTGCATATTACCTTTAACTATTAAGGCTCCGCATTCATTCTTATCTATGTAGCTGAAGTCCTTGCTTACTTTTTTCCCAGCTATTTAATTTAGTCTATGGTTTGTCTTCTAATTCCAGCAAGCTGCAGCAGTGGTTGATGAAAAACTATACGTTTCTGGTGGAAGTCGCAATGGTCGGAATTTATCAGATGTTCAGGTATAGTGCATGCTCAGACGCTTTTCTGAACCTTAGACTCTTTATATTGCTTCAGCGTACATGTGGCTGTTTGCAGGTTTTTGACCTCAGAAATTTGACATGGTCCAATCTGAAATTAAATCTAATTGCTGATAAAGATAATGACAGTAACTCACGGGAGGTTCTTCCAGCTACATCGGGTCACAATATGGTAATTTATATGCACAACTGTTCTATCTCTATGTATATGCTTTGTAGTGTTAGTGTTTTCCATTGCCAATAGAAACGTCAGTTTCAGTAACCACCTGTACATTTGATTTATTCTGATAGAGGATTGGAATTTATTTGTACTTTTGCAGATTAGGTGGGGGAAGAAACTTCTTCTTCTTGGTGGCAATTTAAGGGATTCTTCTGGCAAACTAATGGGTTAGTGTCTTTGGAATGTTTTTATTTATTTCTGTGGAGAATGTTTGTATAGAAACTCAATTGTCGTGGACTTTTTGCAGTTCATTACATTGATCTTGAAACATCCCTGTATGGAGTTATTGAGACTTCAGGAAATGTTCCAGTAAGTATTTCTGCCGATAGAAAAGTGTGAAGTTCTGTCTTTGGATGTTGTTAATTTATTAGCACACTATGTTTTTTTCTTCTGCTTTTTGCTGCTGAATTTTGTGTGTATGGTATGAAATTTTCCTTCTACTACATAAAAAATATTTATATATACAAGTTTCTCATTTTGACGTTTAAATTTTCTTGATGAATTCCTAGTTAGCTCGAGTGGGGCAGTCAGCAACATTGGTTGGTTCGAGAGTGATTTTGTTTGGTGGTGAAGACATGAGCAGGAAGTTGTTGAATGATGTCCATGTTCTTGATCTGGAGAGCATGACTTGGGATGTTATAAACACAGCGTAAGTATTTTTGTAATTCACTTTATGAAAGCTGCTTTTTATGTGTTGTGAAATTCCTGCATCACTTTTTTGCATTTTCATAGGCAGACACCTCCAGCTCCTAGATATGATCATGCAGCTGCTATTCATGGAGGTCGATATCTTCTAGTTTTTGGTGGTTGTTCTCATTCTGTCTTCTTCAATGATCTTCACATATTAGACTTGGAAACAGTAAGTGATTTGTCTCTGGAGACTGTGCTGTAATCACGAAAGTAGGATAGGAATGAGTTTGATCTTCCCCTCCTGGGTGATTAATTTTATTTATATATGGTTTTTTTTGAAGCCAGTCTATATTACATATGTTTCGGAGTGAATTACCCATTCCCTTTTTTTGTTGTCTCTCCCTGCTGCACATCAAGCGTTTACTTGCTAAATGCTGAAGATCCTGACACATGGCGTTTGTGCATGCGTATGCAACTTTTGCTTCTTGCCACTGAGTTGATGTATGCTTCTTGTGTTTTATCTTACGCTAGACAGCTTCTGCTATGTAAAGAGATTTCTTTGCTCAGTTAGCCTTCTAAATTGTTTCAGGGATAACATTATGGTCAGGGTTTTGTTTCAATTATATTGTCCCCGTAACCCATGGAAAGAAGTGGAAGCTTGTTCAATATTCTTAAATCTTAAATTCTTAATTTGACTTTAATTAGTTGTTGAGTTCTATTTCACTATTCATTGTAATATGTTAGAAATAATTTATTTCCTTCAGATGGAGTGGTCCCTGCCTCAAATTCAAGGTGATTTAGCATCTCCAAGGGCTGGCCATGCTGGTGTCACCATTAATGATCGTTGGTTCATAGTTGGTGGTGGTGATAATAAAAGTGGTGGAGTAAATGGAATTGACATGATCTGTGCATGCTATTGTACTTCTTATATTTGTGATAATTACCTTTGTAGTATCTGATTAAATATGTCTCAAAACAGGTTGCTTGGAGACTCTAGAGTTAAACATGTCTAAGCTAGTGTGGTCAGTCTTGACTGCTGTGAAGCCTAGAAATCCGCTAGCTAGTGAGGTCATTACTTTGAAATCCTCTCTCTCTTCCTGGTTATAATTTCTGGTAACATTGTAGAGAAGACTAATCAGAATAGCGTACTTTTCAATGTTGATTACTAGGTTTTTTGGGACTAGTTTGTTGGGGTTGGAGTATGGTTATAAAGGATCTGTGATTTAGGAATGATGTTAATGCCACTTTGGGTGGCCAGGTAATGCATGACAGTGTTAGCAGAAAATATATGGTCTAGGACATTTACATGTAATCCAGCTATGATGTATCTAAAAATGAGAGACAGAGCTGGTGTAGTTGTGCACTATTGAAATTAATATGGCCATAATGAGATCATCTGAAGTAGTGCTTTGAGAGACCTATTTAATGCTCTATTGACCAGTAATTCAATGTTCATAAACGATACACAGACCACATGAATTTCAGCTTGGATTCGTTATATAAGTGACATCTCATCAAGTGATAGTTGTAAGCTTTTCCATAACAAATCTTCCCCACAGAGATCTCTTGTTGGAGGAAAAAAAGAGATTGCGATGACTGTTTGAATTTCTTATATAAGCTTAATTGTTGCTAAGTTAAATTTTATTGTTTCCATATATTTAGAATGTTAATATGAAAAGAAGTTTCTTATTTTGATAATCTTGGTACGATCGAAGTTTGAAATTAAAAAATGTGGTTAGCTTTTATATATCACTACATATGTTAAAAATTCATGCCCAATGAAGTTGATGCATGGCTTTGTCAATCAGTTTGTATGTGATGCAAATGTTTGTTTTTTTTGGAGAACAGGGTCTTACTGTCTGCTCAGCAATGATTGATGGAGAGATGTATTGGTAGCTTTTGGTGGCTATAATGGAAAGTATAGTAATGAGGTGCGTTAACTTTTATTATTTTTTAGTTACATTTTTCTACCATCTATTGAAAATTGGCTGTCTTCATGTGTTTATGAAATTGTTCATTGTTTGCAGCAATTGATCATTAACATTATTTTTCTTGACC
Organism: Neltuma alba; assembly: GCF_004799145.2. Taxonomy (NCBI): domain Eukaryota; kingdom Viridiplantae; phylum Streptophyta; class Magnoliopsida; order Fabales; family Fabaceae; genus Neltuma; species Neltuma alba. The sequence continues at coordinate 3,915 of NW_021637623.1, read as the reverse complement.
GTTCGTTTCAACCTGTCATTACACTGTAGTAATCCTTTGACATTATATTGAGCATAACTGATGGACCTGGAAATGAAAACTAAATCAGAACATATCCACTTTTGAAGGATCTAATGCAACTTCAATTGTTGAGAAAAACAGGATACAGATGTGAATGTGATGATTCATCATCTCAAAAGAAATAAAAAGTATAAAATCATGCTAATTCTAGAACCAGTGTTTGGTAAAGCTAAACCATAGTTCATTTATGTTGTGTTTAAGTCTATGTTCGAATCTATGACCAGTACTGGATAGTGTATACTCTATCCTAATAATTGTGTTCAAATCTGTTAATTAGGCTGTTCGAAACTGAAGAAAACTGCGTCAGTTAGGTGATCAATTATTTATCAATGGCTAGTGTTTGGGTGCTGCTAATAAAATAGATCAGAATTTTCTAAATTGTGTTTTATTAGGAACTCTTGGTATTCGAGGTAAAAAAAAGCTGTTTCACTGTTGAAAATTTGAAGAGCATGGATACTGTAAAGAGTACAGATACTATAAGGAGGATGAAAAAGAGAAAAGAAAATGAAGTGTACCTAAAGGGGATGATGGTATAATGACTTTTTATTAACGTTTGTCTTAATATATTACTCCTGCCTCTCACTTATATACCGCATCTAAGCTTCAACAGATGATGAGAGCATATTACATATTTGGCAAATGTTGTTGCAAAGTGAATAAACTAGATTCAATCGTTCCCGAATTATCTTTTGCTAATGAGTTATTGTTTATCTTTTGAACTGATAGTTTTACTTTTAAGCATGATGTATCTTATTAAGGCCTTCTATATTGATACATTACTATATTGCATTCTATGGATAATGGTCCTCTTATTAATATAGGTATTCATCCTGAGACCCAAGCCAAAGGATTCCTCGTTTCCCAAGATTTTCCAATCACCAGCTGCTGCTGCTGCTGCAGCTTCTGTTACTGCTGCTTATGCATTGACTAAGGCTGAGAACTTGGATTTCAAGCAACTGGATGATATAAATGTTAAGCCAAGTGAAAATGATCATCCCATAGAAGATGTCACGGTCAAAATTGAGTCCTTTGAAAAAGAAAAACAGGTGTTGGAATTGTCACTTGCAGAAGCCAGGGCTGAAAATTCTAAGCTCAGGGGCGAGATTGATGAAGTTAATAATACTCATGCCGAGTTGTCCAAGGCATGTGATACAACTTTCATACTGAGTTGCCATATAATTTACCTGGTGGTAATAGCAGTATTTATCGTTGAATTTTTTATTTTTTATTTTCAGGAACTCCAGTCAGTCCAGGGACAACTTGTGGCTGAGAGATCAAGATGTTTTACACTTGAGGTATAAAACCTATTCCTATATCTGAAATAAATTAAATTTTGCTGATTCTGGTGTTTCGTTTTCTTTTTGGTAATATTTAATTACAGGCAAAAATTGCTGAGCTACAAAAGGTGCTGGCATCAACACAGTCTGTGGAAGATGAGGTCCAGGCTCTTCGTAGACAGAAGTCTGCCCTGGACCAAGAGATGGAGCTTGCTTCTGCGAGGCGGCAAAGTTCTGGGGGCGTTTGGCAATGGCTTGGTGGCGGTGAGAAATAGAAACACTACTGAGGATTTTTTTAAAATAACTGGAATGATGAAGCCTAGCTCGAGGAACCCGTCAAGTTTCTTAGAGAAACAGATTACATGCGGATCATAGTATTTTTTTAATACTTAGAGATATCTCTGGTGTTACCTTTTTAGTATTGAAATGTATGGGTAAACTTTATGAGTACTCCAGTTTGAAGGACTGAAACTTTCAGGAGTAGATGGAAGACATAGCAGCATTTGTTTTCATTCTCTGGACATGATATTCTTTTAGTTTGGGAAAATCACTGTGGTTTTAAAAGAAGGAATGTAATTATCAAACATGTCGTATTGATTAGTCTAATATAGGAAATGACAACAATATTTATGTTACTTATTTGTCATTAGAATTTTCGGTGATTTTTTTTTTGGTTGGGATCTTACCATGATTTTTCAACTATTGATAGTTCTATTAAATTCTTCAGGTTTTACCTTGACTGCAATGAAGATTTATTAGCATATTATTTTGGTTTTTATTGTAGTAACAACTAGATTATTGTGTTTCTTTTATAATATTTTGGCTCTACAGGACTTATGGACCGTCATATTGAATTGAACAGCTTCTAAGTGCTTGACTCCGTTGCATACATTTTTCACTTAATTGGATATCTTTACTGGTTTTGTACCGTTAAGGCTTATTTATTTTTAGCTTCCCGTTGGACAACACCTGTTTGGGTTTTAAGATTAGTAAGTATTCTGTTGTGATAATAGCAAAATTAATATTAACGTATGCTGTAAATACTCCGCCTAAGATTAATTAATAAATAACAAAATACAGAGCAGTAAGCAGTTTATTGATACAAGTCCAATATCTGTATTTGAAGAACTGAAAGATTATCTTCTCATTTCCTGAGTACCGGAAGAGTTACACGCTTCTCTCTCATTATGCCCTGAGAAGTCAGTGAAACACTGTATAGAAGTTGCTCATAACTTGGAAACGCGTTTCATTTTGCTGTGTGAAACAAGATCCTTGCGCAAGATTTTACCTGCAGCTGACCTTGGAATAGCATCAATGAAGCTCACCTTTCTTATTTTCTTATATGGAGCCACCTGGAATTTTGTTCATATGTATTATAAGCAGGAAAACATCATTAAGATGACCAAAGAGGAATAAATGAAGCAGGACCTATGTGACTAAGCTTGCTTGGCCAACATATACAAGTAACTATAACTGACTACGAGCAAGATACTCTTCCCTGTTGTAAATGTAGGAGCTAAATAACTAATTTGTAGGGACTACAAAAAAGTAGTAAGTCGTCTTTTTAATCATTTGTACTGAAAACCACGCCACTGATAAAAAATTTGCTTAATATGTGCAATCAATTAGAAGAGTTTAGGAAAAAAAATATATAAATTTGAGAAACAAAATGAATAAAGTCTTACATTTAGTACCAAAGCTAATTTCTTTATTATCTTTTATGTTTAGGATTGAATGGGGCATATTATTCTATTGGAGAATGACTTGAAATATATATTTTCAGAACTAAAACCAGTTGCAATCTTTGTGAGGCAATTTGACCTAACACTCAACTGCAAAGCTAAATGAGGACTAACCTGGCTGGCGGCAAATTGAATGACTTGGTCTTCTGTGATCTCAGAACCAGCTGCTTTCACCACATACGCCATTGGTATCTGTCCAGTTTCTACATCTTCAACCCTGCAAGTTCAATAATAAATATATTTCTTCTATCGCTATATATATATATATATTCTGTATGTAAAAAACATCAGAGGAGATATTAGAAAAAGAAGAGATGATGTGATATTGATAAGGCAAACGCACGGTATAACAGCTGCATCAACAATATTGGGATGGCTAAGCAGCAGAGCTTCCAGTTCTGCAGGAGCAACCTACCAAACCAGAACATTACAAATGTAAGCAATAAAATCATGGATGGCATTCTTAAAGTTCTGTTTCTTCAGAGCAATTTACATGCAACCTGCTTTCTCCAGTCAATTTATGTGGCTGGTGGACAGCCGAAAGATAGCTTAAGAACAATTAAAAGAGTAATCACAAAACATTGATTAAGAGTGGTTTAATGCAATTTAAACGGTTTAAAGCTATTAAAACCGATTAATAATGAAATGAAACCGATTAATTAAATAAAAATACATAGATGCTCCCACAGTTAGTTTCGAAGGCTCCTCTATTCCACCCTTTCACTAGCTCAAAGCCACATTATAATTTAGTATACACTAGAACTCCAACACTTTCCCCAAGTTTCAATTCATAGTAACAACTCCTAAAATTCATGAAACTAACACTCACATCACCT